>NC_056734.1:991489064-991547335 GCF_019279795.1 Protopterus annectens | reverse complement strand
TTAAAGCTTCAGACCAGCAGGAGCTAATAAGTCAGTCCACAAACGCCTCAATGACATCCTATCATTAACTGTTTGCACCTTATGCATGATTTTTGTGCAAAAGTCCGTCCAGAATTAGAACAAAGCTGCCTGGGAATATAACTTAGTTGGTTTGGAGCTTGCAATTCAGTAGAAGCAAGGTATTTGAAGTTTGCAGAACTGTCATGACATTCTCGGTATTGTCAGGGTTTTTGGCCAAATTTTAAAACCAAATGCCCTTTTTTTTTTTAGCTTTTAACAGAAATTTCAGACAAATTAGAGGCATCTACAGCCTAAAAAGGTTTTTTAAACACTGTAGAAGGCTTGGGGCATTATTTTAAAGCAAGAAAAGGAGTTTTGTTACCTTGAAAACGGAAGCAGCCAGAGAATCAGCTCCAAATTTCAGTGTCTACATTACCCCAGTCCAAGATAGCAGCTTCTGCACATCCTACCCTTTTGTTCCCCAAAAGGTTAGAACCCCCAGAAACAGTAGCCAAAGAATAATTTTCCCACTTTTTCTCAGGAAAAGCTGTAGCAGGATAAACACGGGAAACAGGAGCATTTTAACCCTTAAATGCTGCAGACCCCCCCTCCATTGGGGGAAGTGAGGTCATACTGAAACTGGCAGTTAAGCCAGAACCAGGATTGCCCTACCCCTTTATAGGGTGGATAGTATCCGACAAACCGGCAGAGTTTCAGCCTCCTAGCTTTTTCCCTCTTGGAGAAAAACAACTTACCAGAGGTATTTTTTTCTCTATGCAGAAACATGCTTGAAATGAAAAAAGAAAGCTAAAAACAATAAACGGTCATACTGAAACTGGCAGTTAAGCCAGAACCAGGATTCCCCTTCCCCTTTGTAGGGTGGATGGTACCCGACACACCTGCAGAGTTTCAGCCTCCTAGCTTTTTCCCTCTTGGAGAAAAACAACTTTCCATGGGTATTTTTTCTCTATGCAAAAACATGCTTGAAATGCATAGGGAAAGCAAAAAACAATAAACGGTCATACTGAAACTGGCAGTTAAGCCAGAACCAGGATTGCCCTACCCCTTTATAGGGTGGATAGTACCCTACACACCTGTAGAGTTTCAGCCTCCTAGCTTTTTCCCTCTTGGAGAAAAACAACTTTCCACACGTATTTTTTCTCTATGCAGAAACATGCTTGAAATGAAAAAAGCTAAAAACAATAAACGGTCATACTGAAACTGGCAGTTAAGCCAGAACCAGGATTCCCCTACCCCTTTGTAGGGTCGATAATACCCTACACACCTGCAGAGTTTCAGCCTCCTAGCTTTTTCCTTCTTGGAGAAAAACAACTTTCCAGGGTTATTTTTCTCTATGCAGAAACATGCTTGAAATGCATAGGAAAAGCAAAAAACAATAAACGGTCATACTGAAACTGGCAGTTAAGCCAGAACCAGGATTGCCCTACCCCTTTGTAGGGTGGATAATCCCCTACACACCTGCAGAGTTTCAGCCTCCTAGCTTTTTCCCCTCTTGGAGAAAAACAACTTTCCAGAGGTATTTTTTTCTCTATGCAGAAACATGCTTGAAATGCAAAAAGAAAGCAAAAAACAATAAACGGTCATACTGAAACTGGCAGTTAAGCCAGAACCAGGATTGCCCTACCCCTTTGTAGGGTGGATAGTACCCTACACACCTGCAGAGTTTCAGCCTCCTAGCTTTTTCCCTCTTGGAGAAAAACAACTTTCCAGGGTTATTTTTTCTTTATGCAGAAACATGCTTGAAATGCATAGGGAAAGCTAAAAACAATAAACGGTCATACTGAAACTGGCAGTTAAGCCAGAACCAGGATTCCCCTTCCCCTTTGTAGGGTGGATAGTACCCGACACACCTGCAGAGTTCCAGCCCCCTAGTTTTTCCCCTCTGGGAAAAAAACAACTTTCCGGGTTTTTTTTTTCTCTGCAGGTACATGGTTGAAATGCATAGGAAAGCCAACATTTATTGACAAACAAAAAAAAGGAAATAACATGAAAAAAAAATGAAAAAAATATCAAAAAAAATTCCGTCTTTCCCCATCTTGACAACCAATGCTTCAACATAGAAATCAAAGACAAACTGGAATCACAGTTTTGTATAAATGCTTTGCCCCAGCTGTCCAAAGTAATACATTGGAGCAAAGAACAAAATCAGCCTAAGGGGAGTCCAAGAACCTGATAGTCCCCAATCGACATTTCATGATAGGGGAAAAATGGGAACCCAAAAGTTTGCCAAAATTTATCCAAAATCCACCAATCCTGCTACAGCAGATTAGAAAATGTAACACAGTCTCAGGTTCACAAGACAAAAAAACAATGTGTATCTACCACTTTCCCCAGTATGAAGATGACATTTGAGTGGAAATACCCAAAAGGAAAGCCAAAAAAAATCATGCCATTGTGGCACGCAGAAAAAACCTCCTCCCTAAAAACCAGAGACTTGATTACTGGTGAACTCAGCATAAGCATTAATCCAAACATAATGAGACATGATTTGGTCATACCACATAAAAAACGAGGAGTAAAAAATAAAAAATGCGATTTTTTTAACAACAAGAGAAATGCCCAAGGACCTGATTACCACTCACAGATGGCCCCCCAGAACAACAAGTCCCAATCCCTTTTGGGTTTTTACAACTCAGCAAAAAGGGAATAAGACTGGACTTCAGTCTAGCAAACAATCTATATAAAAATAACTGCAAAACAATCCCGGGTGTTTAAACCCCACACCCCCCCTGATCCTGGGGAGAAAAAACCCCCGAAAACAGGATTAAGGCCTGACCTCCAAAAATGAAAAAAATTAAAACCAAGCACCAAGCAACTAAAAAAAAATAAACTGAAAAACATATTAAATTTTTTCCCAAAAAAATAGAATTTAACATAAAGGGCCTTTTTTTAAATGAAAGTCTAAAAGTCTGCCAGAACGTCAAAGTGGCAGAGGAAGACGACAACAGCTGCTTACAATGTTGCAAAAAAAAAGGGGTTTAGACCAAAAGGCACTAAAAGGAATGCCAGACGCCACCACAGGAAATGAATGATAAACATCAGGAAAATCAGATTGTGTAGTGTAAAAAAAGGACGTGGTAAGATTAACTGTCCATCCTTTTGGAAAGAAAAAAAATTTTGTAAAAAGTTTTCAATCATCTAGGATCCTAAAAAACAAAGAAATATCATCCGGGGGAAACCACACCCCCAAAACACCAGAGCAAGAAAAGAATAAGGAGAAAGACATATTGCGGAAAGAAAAAAGAACACCCCCCACTACCCAACAAAGAACCACTCAGAGGACATCCCCCGGATACCATTCCTCTTTGGAGAGAAAGCCAAATGCCCATTAACCATGGGAAAAAATACGGGACCCTAAAAAATAGAAAAAAGACAAGAAAAAAAAAAGATTCCCAAAACCATAGGTTTAAAGGATGGAAAGCAAAACAAAATGAGAAATGTGTTTAAAACCCAATAAGTAAGACAAAACACCACCAGCAGAAGTCTGAAATGAGAAAAACACACTTATAAAGATGTAAAAGATCCCAAACAGACCCAGAAACCATAAACACCTGGGTCAGAAGTAGGGCAAAGGGGGAAGAAAGTCAGTGTAACATTTTTGTAAAGATCTTATAACCACCCAGGGATTGGTAATTGGACAAATCTGCTCTGCAACCCTTCTTCCATAAGAATTTCAAAGCTATGGAAAGAAAAGATACATGGTTAAAACCATTACAATACCAATCATTAAACAAAGATGTCAAAGTATGTAAATGTGTATCATCCAACTGAATATAAAATGCATAAGGGATACCATCCAAACCTGGGACAGAATGTGGAGTTGATATATTGTGTAAAACATGTTTGATTTCAGAGACAGTGATCAACTGATCAATAGAGGCTTTATATGAAGCTGGCAATCTGGGCAATCGCCACGGATGGGAATCAGTGGCCTTTCCACCAAAAAGGAAAAAATTTTCCACATATCATGCATGCTAAAAACAGTATTAACAATGACCCCAAGAAGATTTAAGACACTGCATCGGGGTGGACTTGGCAATATGAGATTTCCCCCACATAAGGTAAGTATTTTTTCCCTTTTTAGATTTGGGCCAAATTAAAAAATTTGATTTAACCTCCCATGTTCAAGTCATATAACTTCCTAAAGCTGTGGGAAAAAAGACAAATCAGAAAGCAATTAGCATATGCATAAGCATGTTGAATTTTAAGAGATAAACAATATTCTTTAACAAAAACTTTATACCTCATCAACTTGGTTTTAAAAACCCCCAAAGACTGCCAGAATCATACAATTCCATCAAGGAAAATTTCCCCACAAATCCTCCATATAACATGCCATTCGGGAAAGCAATAAAAGGATTTAACTTAAATCCCCTTTTCCCCTTTAAAATGGCATAACCAAACGTATCCTAAAAAGCAGGGTTTAAAAGGAAGGAACACATGAGAGAAATCAGAACATCCCATTTCGCTGAATGCCAACAAAAAAAAAAATTAAAGGGAGGGGTAAATTTAAAAAAGAGGGACAAACCCAGAAAACAAATAATTTTGCTTTTCCCTTTTCTAAAAAACTTTTTAAAAAAAATTTTTTAAAAAGGGAAAACCAATTTCCCATCCCTAGATGAACATAAAAAACAAATAAAACATGATAGAAGTCACGCTGAAACTGAATGTCAAAAAAAAGCAAACCCAGGAATAAGATGCATGGAGAACTTCCACAGTAGCTGTATTCCAAAGGACAACCATGCCAATGTCTATCCAATCCCAAAAAAGGGAAACCCAGAAGGCCCCCATGGGGACACAAAAAAAACCCCCCTCCCCCCTTTGATCCTTTTTTGAAAAGGAAAATGGTTTAACCACATCCAGAGAAAAAATTAAACCACCTCCGGGATTTTTTTCGAAACCCAAACCCCGGGGCAAAACCCAGAATCTAAATTTAATTTGAAAAAGGAATCAAAGGTTAACCAAAAATTGTAAAAGGGCAGGAAAAAAAATTTAAAACCCCACACCCAAAGGCCATTTGCTTTCAAAAGGCAAAATTGCAAACCGCCCCGGGAAGGGGGCCCGGGGAAAAGAACCAAAAGGGAGTCGGGACATAGAAGGAGCCCGGGTAGTAGGAAACCCCTGAAACCCAAAAGGAATTCCCCCAGAAGAAAGGAAAAAAGGAAAAAGGGGAAACCCCCAAAAACCCAAAACAAAGCCAATTTCCGGAAGTTAAAAAACCTTTTCCCCGGGAAACCCAAACCCAAAGGGAAAAAACCAGGGGAGCCCCCCAAAAGGAGGCATTTTTTGGGGCCCCAAGCCCGGGAAAAATGAAACCCCCTGGAATTCCAGGGGGCATGCTTAAAAAAGCAAAGCACCAAAAGGAAAAAAACCGGGGAGCAAACCCCCCTCATCCCCCAACAAAACCAAACCGGGAAAAAAAGCGCAACCCCCCAAAAACCCCCAAAGGGGAAACCCAACCTTTCCCCCCCCATCCCACAAAGGCAATTGGGAACAAGTTTAAAATGTTAATAAACCAAACCGGGTAACTTTTTAAACCACAGCAAAATTTTAAAAATTTGCTTAAAAAAAAAACTTTTTCCGGGGGCTAAACCTTCTTTTGGAAAAATTTCTTTTTGTTCCAAAAAAACCCAGGGAAAAAGCGAAAAACCCTCAAAAACCCCAAAAAAAAAACCCAAGTTCCCCCCCCCAATAACCCCGGGCCAAGTCAAAAAAATTTAAAACCCTGAGGCCCCCGAAAAATCCCCCCCAAAAGCCTTTTAATGACATTAAATTTTTTTTAAAAAAATTTTAATTTTTTTAATGAAATTTTTAAAAACCCGGGAAAGGATTAAAAATGAAAAGCGCATAAATTTTTGGGTGAGGGAGTTTTTAAAACAAATTCCACATTGTTTCTTCCCCGGTTTAACCCCGCCGGTCCAAAATTTTAAAACCTGCAAAACTTTTTTTTAGCCCTTTTTTAAGAATCGGGAAGTTTTTTTTCCAATGAAAAAATTTAAAAAAGGGGAAAGGATTGGAATTGAAAGCTTTAAAAGGGTATTTGGGATGAACCGGGAAAATTTCAGGCCCCCACCCAGAAAAAGGTTCCTGCCCTAAAATTTCCATTTTGGTCGAATTTTAAAACCCCCAATTTTTTCCCACTTTTTCCCTTAAAAAAAAATTTTCCCAGGGATTTTTCGCGGGCCCCATGTTTGGGAGGGGCAAAGCTAAAAACAATAAAAGGTCATACTGAAACTGGCAGTTAAGCCAGAACCAGGATTTCCCTACCCTTTGTAGGGTGGATAGTACCCTACACACCTGCAGAGTTTCAGCCTCCTAGCATTTTTCCTCTTGGAGAAAAACAAATTTCGACAGGTTTTTTTTCTCTATGCAGAAACATGCTTGAAATGCAAAAAGAAAGCTAAAAACAATAAACGGTCATACTGAAACTGGCAGTTAAGCCAGAACCAGGATTGCCCTACTCTTTTGTAGGGTGGATAATGCCCTACACACCTGCAGAGTTTCAGCCTCCTAGCTTTTTTCCTCTTGGAGAAAAACAACTTTCCAGGGTTATTTTTTCTCTATGCAAAAACATGCTTGAAATGCATAGGGAAAGCTAAAAACAATGAACGGTCATACTGAAACTGGCAGTTAAGCCAGAACCAGGATTGCCCTACCCCTTTGTAGGGTGGATAGTACCCTACACACCTGCATAGTTTCAGCCTATTAGCTTTTTCCCTCTTGGAGAAAAACAACTTTCCAGGGTTATTTTTTCTCTATGCAAAAACATGCTTGAAATACATAGGGAAAGCTAAAAACAATAAACGGTCATACTGAAACTGGCAGTTAAGCCAGAACCAGGATTGCCCTACCCTTTGTATGGTAGACAGTACCCTGCACATCTACAAAGTTTCAGCCTCCTAGCTTTTTCCCTCTTGGAGAAAACCAACTTTCCTCAGGTATTTTTTTCTCCATGCAGAAATATGCTTGAAATGCAAAAAGAAAGCTAAAAACAATAAACAGTCATACTGAAACTGGTAGATAAGCCAGAACCAGGATTGCCATACCCCTTTGTAGGGTGGATAATACCCTACACACCTGCAGAGTTTCAGCCTCCTAGCTTTTTTCCTCTTGGAGAAAAACAACTTTCCAGGGTTACTTTTTCTCCATGCAGAAACATGCTTGAAATGCATAGGGAAAGCTAAAAACAATAAACAGTCATACTGAAACTGGCAGTAAAGCCAGAACCAGGATTGCCCTACCCCTTTGTAGGGTGGATAGTACCCTACACACCTGCAGAGTTTCAGCCTCCTAGCTTTTTCCCTCTTGGAGAAAAACAACTTTCCAGGGTTATTTTCTCTATGCAGAAACATGCTTGAAATGCATAGGGAAAGCTAAAAACAATAAACGGTCATACTGGAACTGGCAGTTAAGCCAGAACCAGGATTGCCCTACCCCCTTACCCTACACACCTGCAGAGTTTCAGCCTCCTAGCTTTTTCCCTCTTGGAGAAAAACAACTTTCCAGGGGTATTTTTTCTATGCAGAAACATGCTTGAAATGCATAGGGAAAGCTAAAAACAATAAATGGTCATACTGAAACTGGCAGTTAAGCCAGAACCAGGATTGCCCTGCCCCTTTGTAGGGTGGATAGTACCCTACACACCTGCAGAGTTTCAGCCTCCTAGCTTTTTCCCTCTTGGAGAAAAACAACTTTCCAGGGTTACTTTTTCTATGCAGAAACATGCTTGAAATGCATAGGGAAAGCTAAAAACAATAAACGGTCATACTGAAACTGGCAGTTAAGACAGAACCAGGATTTCCCTACCCCTTTGTAGGGTGGATAATACCCTACACACCTGCAGAGTTTAAGCCTCCTAGCTTTTTCCCTCTTGGAGAAAAACAACTTTCCACAGGTATTATTTTTCTCTATGCAGAAACATGCTTGAAATGCAAAAAGAAAGCGAAAAACAATAAATCGTCATACTGAAACTGGCAGTTAAGCCAGAACCAGGATTGCCCTACCCCTTTTGTAGGGTGGATAATACCCTACACACCTGCAGAGTTTCAGCCTCCTAGCTTTTTTCCTCTTGGAGAAAAACAAATTTCCAGGGTTATTATTTCTCTATGCAGAAACATGCTTGAAATGCAAAGGGAAAGTTAAAAACAATAAACGGTCATACTGAAACTGGCAGTTAAGCCAGAACCATGATTGTCCTACCCCTTTATAGGGTGGATAGTGCCCTACACACCTGCAGAGTTTCAGCCTCCTAGCTTGTTCCCTCTTGGAGAAAAACAACTTTCCAGGGTTATTTTTTCTCTATGCAGAAACATGCTTGAAATGCATAGGGAAAGCTAAAAACAATAAACGGTCATACTGAAAATGGCAGTTAAGCCAGAACCAGGATTGCCCTACCCCTTTGTAGGGTGGATAGTACCCTACACACCTGCAGAGTTTCAGCCTCCTAACTTTTTCCCTCTTGGAGAAACACAACTTTCCACAGGTATTTTTTTCTCTATGCAGAATCATGCTTGAAATGCAAAAAGAAAGCTAAAAACAATAAACGGTCATACTGAAACTGGCAGTTAAGCCAGAATCAGGATTGCCCTACCCCTTTGTAGGGTGGATGATACCCGACACCTGCAGAGTTTCAGCCTCCTAGCTTTTTCCCTCTTGGAGAAAAACAACTTTCCATGGTTACTTTTTCTCTATGCAGAAACATGCTTGAAATGCATAGGGAAAGCTAAAAACAATAAACGGTCATACTGAAACTGGCAGTTAAGCCAGAACCAGGATTGCCCTACCCTTTGTAGGGTGGATAGTACCCTACACACCTGCATAGTTTCAGCCTCCCAGCTTTTTCCCTCTTGGAGAAAAACAACTTTCCAGGGTTATTTTTTCTCTATGCAGAAACATGCTTGAAATGCATAGGGAAAGCTAAAAACAATAAACGGTCATACTGAAACTGGCAGTTAAGCCAGAACCAAGATTGCCCTACCCCTTTGTAGGGTGGATAGTACCCTACACACCTGCATAGTTTCAGCCTCCTAGCTTTTTCCCTCTTGGAGTAAAACAACTTTCCAGGGTTATTTTTTCTCTATGCAGAAACATGCTTGAAATGCGTAGAGAAAGCTAAAAACAATAAATGGTCATACTGAAACTGGCTGTTAAGCCAGAACCAGGATTGCCCTGCCCCTTTGTAGGGTGGATAGTACCCTACACACCTGCAGAGTTTCAGCCTCCTAGCTTTTCCCTCTTGGAGAAAAACAACTTTCCAGGGTTATTTTTTCTCTATGCAGAAACATGCTTGAAATGCATAGGGAAAGGTAAAAACAATAAACGGTCATACTGAAACTGGCAGTTAAGCCAGAACCAGGATTGCCCTACCCTTTGTAGGGTGGATAGTACCCTACACACCTGCAGAGTTTCAGCCTCCTAGCTTTTTCCCTCTTGGAGAAAACCAACTTTCCACAGGTATTTTTTTCTCTATGCAGAAATATGCTTGAAATGCATAGGGAAAGCTAAAAACAATAAACGGTCATACTGAAACTGGCAGTTAAGCCAGAACCAGGATTGCCCTCTCCCTTTGTAGGTGGATAGTACCCTACACACCTGCAGAGTTTCAGCCTCCTAGCTTTTTCCCTCTTGGAGAAAAACAACTTTCCAGGGTTACTTTTTCTCTATGCAGAAACATGCTTGAAATGCATAGGGAAAGGTAAAACAATAAACGGTCATACTGAAACTGGCAGTTAAGCCAGAACCAGGATTGCCCTACCCCTTTGTAGGGTGGATAGTACCCTACACACCTGCAGAGTTTCAGCCTCCTAGCTTTTTCCCTCTTGGAGAAAAACAACTTTCCAGGGTTATTTTTCTCTATGCAGAAACATGCTTGAAATGCATAAAAGAAAGCTAAAACAATAAACGGTCATACTGAAACTGGCAGTTAAGCCAGAACCAGGATTGCCCTACCCCTTTGTAGGGTGGATAATACCCTACACACCTGCAGAGTTTCAGCCTCCTAGCTTTTTCGTCTTGGAGAAAAACAACTTTCCAGGGTTATTTTCTCTATGCAGAAACATGCTTGAAATGCAAAGGAAAAGCTAAAACAATAAACGTCATACTGAAACTGGCAGTTAGGCCAGAACCAGGATTGCCCTGCACCTTTGTAGGGTGGATAGTACCCTACACCTGCAAAGTATCAGCCTCCTAGCTTTTCCTCTTGGAGAAAGACAACTTTCTAGGGTTATCATTTCTCTATGCAGAAACATGCTTTACATGCATAGGTAAAGCTAAAAACAATAAACGGTCATACTGAAACTGGCAGTTAAGCCAGAACCAGGATTTTCCTACCCCTTTGTAGGGTGGATAGTACCCTACACTGCTGCATAGTTTCAGCCTCCTAGCTTTTTCCTCTTGGAGAAAAACAACTTCCAGGTTATTTTTTTCTCTAAGAAGAAACATGCTTGAAATGCATAGGGAAAGCTAAAGACAATAAATGGTCAAACTGAAAACTGGCAGTTAAGCCAGAACCAGGATTGCCCTGCCCCTTTGTAGGGTGGATAGGCTCCTGCTCACCTGCAGAGTTTCAGCCTCCTAGCTTTTTCCTCTTGGAGAAAAACAACTTTCCAGGGTTATTTTTTTCTCTATTCAGAAACATGCTTGAAATGAATAGGGAAGCTAAAACAATAAAAAATTAAAACGGTTCAAAAAATTGTAATTATACAAATTAACCAAACCAAAAAATTAACACTTTAAACTAGAATCTTAAAGGGAGAAAAAACAGTTTAAATTATGAGATCCTGTCCTTTGGAAACCAAAATCTTAATTTTTCATCATAATTTGAGTCAAAAAAATTTGGGAGATCTGCAAAAAAGCACTCCACAAATTATATACACAAGAAACTAGAAAGAAATCAGGTACAGCCCTCCAGTGACCCCCATAATCACCATATAAAATCTTCTGCAGGGAAAGCAAAAAAATGGTAACCTGGAAACATGCCCAACCCCCAAAATGCAACTCCCCTTTAGCGGAGAAAACATAACAGGGTCAAAAACCCCGGACATAATTTATTTTTCATTTAAAGGGGCAATGAAGCATGTACTGGTAAATTAGTAAGGGGATCCCCTCCAGAGGAGATCCCCCTGTGGAAAAGTTGTAACAGTTTTCCCACCTGATGCCATGTAACTGAGTCTTTTAGCCAGATAACCCCACCCAAATGTGATCAGACATAATTGAAAGCTAAACAACGGGTCACAAAAACCCCGGCATGCAAACGCATTACAATAATCTGCATATCCTCTTTGAGAGCACACCTCGAGTTTCCCCCCAAAAATTTTTTCCCTTAAAAGAAAAAAACACCAACAAGTGAATCATTTTTATGTAAAAAAGGAAATGCAAAAACATGTAAGAAAGGACTGGATGATGAATGGGCCCCAGTCCATTTTAGAGTAGCCCACCCCTCCCTTTATTGGATTCAACTGTGCCCCCCAAAAAAAAAACCCAAGACCGGGCGCCATCCATGAAAGGGAAAAAGTAAACCATAAAACATACTGTAATTTTGGGAAAAAAAAGGTATTCAATAAATATACCCGCTTAGAAAATTGGGGAAAGGTGGCCCAAAACTTCACACGAGCCAAAGCTGATTGCAACAAAGTATGACAACTGTCTTGGACATAATGAGGAGAGCCATAAGGAACACCCAGAATGGTAATACCATCCGATCGAAAGGGTATCTCACAGTCAGATGGGAGCATTTGTGGATCCATTATGAAGCCAGCTGACTTACAGAAATTAACAGAAAGGCCAACAGCAGAAAATAGAGGTAACAATTTCCGTAAAAATTGCCTCTGAAAAACCTCCGAATCTTCTGCAACATATATAATGTCCCTGCATAAGAAAGGAGCCTGGGAGTAACAATGCAACAAAAGGGAAAGGTGGAAGAGCCATTTGATGCCGAAAAAAAAACACAGCACTGACCACCAAAGCCAAAAAAAGGCAAAGGAAAACCCCTGAAATAAAAAACCAGGGGGAGGACCCAACCATTAATGACCAAAAGTACAGTAGAATGATAATGAAAGGGAGAATACATCAGAAATGTTCTCCAAAACCATATAAAGAAAACATCACCCAACCCCAAATGAAAATGTTGTCAAAAGCTTTAGTGATATCTGCAGTCACAAAAAACGGAAAGGGGTTGAAACCTAACCAGTTTGTTCACAACATGTAACACCCTGGCATGGGGAGCTTACCCATAGATTCCTTTTCCAATATAAACCAAAAATTTTCCCCCATTTGCCCCCTTTTGTGAACAATTTATAATTGGTTGCAAAGCATAGGAAATTGCTTAAAGAGGTGCCCCCTTTTTTCCAAAGGAAATGCATAGCTAAAAAAAAACCCATCTAAAACCCCATGGGTCAACCAGTCATTAAACCCGCAGAACTAAACAAGGGGGGCAGCAAGTAAAAAAAGGGGGGATGCCATCGGGCCCCCGGGCAGATTTTTTCAAGAAAACCAAAGCATCCTGTAGTCCACTCAGTTGTATTTTCATCCATGCAAAAATGCTGTCCCCATTTTAGGAAGTTGCCAATTCAATGTAGAAAGATCCTTACCCCAAATTGTTTGTTAAATACTCATTTACTACATTTAACATCCCTTTGTGGTAGTAAATAAATGCCCTTAAACACAACGCATGGAAACAGAGGGTTTACCTTTTTTTTACCTATTGGGGGAAAATTCCCTTTTCCCTTTGTATCAAAGCTGTAATTGACCCGAACCCTCATCGCTAAAGTAAACAGATCCTTCAAACAAATCAGAATTTCAACATTGAAGTTGCTACCCAAAATAATCCTTATAAACATTTAATGTTATTTTGGGGCCCCGATAACACGGGCAGCCATTGATATCCTGTTTTATTTTTTTCAAATCCATCCACCATTCCTGCAATGTGGATACAATTCCATAAGCGTGGAATGATCTTGCAGATACCATCCATGACACATTTCCACAAGTCCTTCAGCAACCGGAGAAGAAAAACCACGACCAGGTGGCTGGCGGGGAACAGTACCAAAGGTACACGATAAAACAACATGGTTGAAAAAATGACTAAAGAAGAAGTCATATTTTCAGAGCATCTGAGGCTAATGCCAACAAAAATCTTGAAGTCCAGAATTTTTAAAAAATAGGAGGGGGATCTAACTTTAAAAAGCAGCATTCATCACTTGATGAAAACCCAAAATCTCTTCTTACACTATTGGGGCCTTCCAACAAATGCTTTTTAATCCCCACCACAAAGGAAAGGAGTTAGCAAAAAGGTGCCAGTAATCAAAAACCCGGCTCATAAGGGTTTAAAAAATCCATAAACCACAAACTCATAAACTGCTGCTGCACTTTAATATCCATTAGTTTCCTAATAATGGAACCACATCCCTGGGCTGTATTAGAGGAATCATAAAACCAAAAGACCAGAATGGACTTCTATTCCTTTGACCAAAAAAAAAGTTCTTTCCCCCCATATTTGTAACCTGTATTAAATGGTCATCTGGGGGAGCCCAGTGCCCGAAACAAAAAATAGAAAATTGAATAGTGAGAAAGTCCCAAAAACCCGAACCCTTTTCCTCAAAGAGAAACTAGAGTTGACATTACATGCTTGCAAAATGAAATCAGCCATGGTCAGAGGGTTGCTCCTTTCCCGATCTTCTGCCTGAGGTTTCAGAGCCCAACCCTATGTGCTTCCTTCTTCCCCCCCTTTAGGGGAAATCATCACTTACAACATGTTCAGGTCCGATTCATCATCCATTTCCCCGAACTGGAAGAAGATTAACCCCCCTCATTGGGAAAAGGAGCAGGCTTGTCCGAATCAGTGAAATGGAGGAGGGGGATGTCCTCAGCTTCAGAGTGTAAGACGCCATTAGATGCATTCCCAAGGGAGTCAAGGGGCCCCCAATTCTTCCAAAATAACTGAATGAAACCTGTTTAGAAGAAAGATCCGGTAGGAGGAACAATGCTTTGGGGACATCAAAAGGATCAGCAGCCTGAAGGAGAAAAACCCAAACACTGCTGCATCCATATCAACAGTCTCCAATGCAAGGGGACAAAAGGCATCACAAACCAACTGGTGGGGCCCGAACACAAACACATGATGCCCTTTTCCCTGGCTTTTCGCTTACAGTTTGAGCATTTCCCATCCGGACATTCGGGAAAACCCCATGATTAAAGTCACCAGAAAAATAAACCTTTGGCCTGCATACCAGGACCCCATGTCCCCTAATAAAGCACACACCTGGGAAAATGGGGTTAGACTTCCCAAAATGAAACCCCCCAACCTGCCATCCACCATCCCAACCCCCACCCGCCCCTAGATTTCTCCACCGGGGAAAAACTGCATCTACATACCCAAAAGGTACCTCTTTTCTGCTGTGGGTCAAAATGTATAAAAGTATAGTGAACCTTTAAAGAACTGTAAATTTTCTTTCAAAAAGGCTTTCGCCACTGAAGGAATGTCACCTTTAGCCAAAAAAAGGTTTCAACGCCAGGACCTGGGATTCAAGAAAATTTCTCCAGCTGATTCTCTTCCCCCAAAGTAATACTGCACAAAAAGTAGACAGTAAGCCCCAAATCTCAAAGATCTCTCCAAATGTCCTCTTTTTTGCTCCATTGATTGTACCTTCACTGACGGTTTATGTATCATTCGACATCTCTTGGCTGAGGAAAGAGATGCTGTGGGCCAGCATAGGTTTGACTATTCCCCTTTTCCACCATCTTCCAACAAATGAGGTGTCTGTCCTTCAGCTACTATCTGAGGCTCTGGTGCCATTGTTCTCCTCTGTTTGGACATTTTTCCTCTATCAGCATCTATCAGGGAAATGCCCATATTTTTTCCTTTTCCCGAAACCCTCCCTTTAAATTAGAAGAAGAAAAAACTGGTATCAGAGCCGGCATCCTGCCTGTCTTTCCCTCTGTCAGTGCTGTAGACTGGCTCACACCTGGATGGACCTGCCCTTTTGTTGTTTTTCTGCCTTTGATAAACAAGTGATTGTGCCCCCTTTTAAATTTTTTTCGAGGGCCAACATCTAGAGAGCTAGGAAGTAACCCCCCAAAAGAGGTCAGCTGTAAAACGGGAAATGGCAGTTCCAGACCAGTGACAGGAAAAACACTGTTTGTCAGTAACATCCCGTCTACCCCTTTTTGGGAGAAAGTAATTCCCCCCCAGGTTTTCCAGAAACTCTGAAGAGTTGTTTTTTTCCCAACAACATACCCCACCAGCAACAGCATCCCTGTTTTGAAAACCTGATTTCACCACCCTCTTGAAGAGGTACATCTAAAACTGTCATTTTTCCCCCGCCCCCCCTGGGGGGAAACCCCTTTCCCCGTGGCTGTTAGTATGAAAACAGCCTGTATGAAAGAAATTGAGCAGTTAACAATGTATCCCGGGGTATATTTACAGTATTTGGGGATTTCAAAACAGTATGAGACACATCCCATAATTTTTTGACCCACCACAGAATCCTCCCCCAAACTGAGGTGTAGAAACAGCCCCTTTACCTGTAAAAATATCAGAGCATTGTTTTTGTGCTGTCCCTTTTTCTAGGGCAGAAATAACATAACCTTACTGGCATCCGTTAAGGGGAAAAGAAAACACCTCATCGGGGTTTTGAGCCAGATTACTCTCCTGCACAATGGATACCTTCTGACCAGCATTTAAACGTTTGTGAGGGAAAGGGAAAGGAAGGGCCCGGCCTTCAGCTGTAGTGGATAACCCTTTTTTGTGCAAATGAAAGGCAAAAAGAATCTTTCCGGGCCGTTAAGTCCCCCGTACGCTGGGAATAGTAGAAAAACCATTTTCAACTCCCGGTCCCCTAGCAGAAACTGGTTGAGAAAAACTCATTTTGTTGAGAGAGCCCTAAGAACTGTTGTAACCCAGGTCTCTGGCCCAATTTCCCTTTCCTGAAGACAACAAAGTTGAAATCTGTACTTAGATTTTGTTCATTGCAGACAGAAACAGAGTTTTTGAAGCTCCACCTCGCACATCCATATTTTAACAGCCTTGCTTTTAAAAACACCTGAAATAAGAGAGAAGAGCTCTATGCAGAAACGTGCTTGAAATGCATAGGGAAAAGGTAAAAGCAATAAGCGGTCATACTGAAACTGGCAGTTAAGCCAGAACCAGGATTGCCCTACCCTTTGTAGGGTGGATAATACCCTACACACCTGCAGAGTTTCAGCCTCCTAGCTTTTTCCTCTTGGAGAAAAACAACTTTCCAGGGTTATTTTTCTCTATGCAGAAACATGCTTGAAATGCATAGGGAAAGCTAAAAACAATAAACGGTCATACTGAAACTGGCAGTTAAGCCAGAACCAGGATTGCCCTACCCTTTGTAGGGTGGATAGTACCCTACACACCTGCAGAGTTTCAGCCTCCTAGCTTTTTCCCTCTTGGAGAAAAACAACTTTCCAGGGTTATTTTTTCTCTATGCAGAAACATGCTTGAAATGCATAGGGAAAGCTAAAAACAATAAGCGGTCATACTGAAACTGGCAGTTAAGCCAGAACCAGGATTGCCCTACCCTTTGTAGGGTGGATAGTACCCTACACACCTGCAGAGTTTCAGCCTCCTAGCTTTTCCCTCTTGGAGAAAACAACTTTCCAGGGTTATTTTTTCTCTATGCAGAAACATGCTTGAAATGCAAAAGAAAGCTAAAACAATAAGCGGTCATACTGAAACTGGCAGTTAAGCCAGAACCAGGATTGCCCTACCCTTTGTAGGGTGGATAATACCCTACACACCCGCAGAGTTTCAGCCTCCTAGCTTTTTCCTCTTGGAGAAAAACAACTTTCCAGGGTTATTTTTTCTCTATGCAGAAACATGCTTGAAATGCATAGGAAAGCTAAAAACAATAAACGGTCATACTGAAACTGGCAGTTAAGCCAGAACCAGGATTGCCCTACCCCTTTGTAGGGTGGATAGTACCCTACACACCTGCAGAGTTTCAGCCTCCTAGCTTTTTCCTCTTGGAGAAAAACAACTTTCCAGGGTTATTTTTTCTCTATGCAGAAACATGCTTGAAATGCATAGGAAAGGCTAAAACAATAAATGGTCATACTGAAACTGGCAGTTAAGCCAGAACCAGGATTGCCCTACCCCTTTGTAGGGTGGATAGTACCCTACACACCTGCAGAGTTTCAGCCTCCTAGCTTTTTCCCTCTTGGAGAAAAACAACTTTCCAGGGTTATTTTTTCTCTATGCAGGAACATGCTTGAAATGCATAGGGAAAGCTAAAAACAATAAACGGTCATACTGAAACTGGCAGTTAAGCCAGAACCAGGATTGCCCCACCCCTTGTAGGGTGGATAGTACCCTACACACCTGCAGAGTTTCAGCCTCCTAGCTTTTTCCCTCTTGGAAAAAACAACTTTCCAGGGTTATTTTTTCTCTATGCAGAAACATGCTTGAAATGCATAGGGAAAGCTAAAAACAATAAACGGTCATACTGAAACTGGCAGTTAAGCCAGAACCAGGATTGCCCTACCCCTTTGTAGGGTGGATAATACCCTACACACCTGCAGAGTTTCAGCCTCCTAGCTTTTTCCCTCTTGGAGGAAAAACAACTTTCCAGGGTTATTTTTTCTCTATGCAGAAACATGCTTGAAATGCATAGGGAAAGCTAAAACAATAAACGGTCATACTGAAACTGGCAGTTAAGCCAGAACCAGGATTGCCCTACCCTTTGTAGGGTGGATAGTACCCTACACACCTGCAGAGTTTCAGCCTCCTAGCTTTTTCCCTCTTGGAGAAAACAACTTTCCAGGGTTATTTTTTCTCTATGCAGAAACATGCTTGAAATGCGTAGGACCTGCTAAAAACATAAAGCGGTCATACTGAAACTGGCAGTTAAGCCAGAACCAGGATTGCCCTACCCTTTGTAGGGTGGATAGTACCCTACACACCTGCAGAGTTTCAGCCTCCTAGCTTTTTCCCTCTTGGAGAAAAACAACTTTCCAGGGTTATTTTTTCTCTATGCAGAAACATGCTTGAAATGCATAGGGAAAGCTAAAAACAATAAACGGTCATACTGAAACTGGCAGTTAAGCCAGAACCAGGATTGCCCTACCCCTTTGTAGGGTGGATAGTACCCTACACACCTGCAGAGTTTCAGCCTCCTAGCTTATTCCTCTTGGAAAAAACAACTTTCCAGGGTTATTTTTTCTCTATGCAGAAACATGCTTGAAATGCATAGGGAAAGCTAAAAACAATAAACGGTCATACTGAAACTGGCAGTTAAGCCAGAACAAGGATTGCCCTACAACTTTGTAGGGTGGATAGTACCCTACACACCTGCAGAGTTTCAGCCTTCTAGCTTTTTCCCTCTTGGAGAAAAACAACTTTCCAGAGGTATTTTTTTCTCTATGCAGAAACATGCTTGAAATGCAAAAAGAAAGCTAAAAAAATAAGCGGTCATACTGAAACTGGCAGTTAAGCCAGAACCAGGATTGCCCTACCCCTTTGTAGGGTGGATAATACCCTACACACCTGCAGAGTTTCAGCCTCCTAGCTTTTTCCCTCTTGGAGAAAAACAACTTTCCAGGGGTATTTTTTTCTATGCAAAAACATGCTTGAAATGCATAGGGAAAGCTAAAAACAATAAACGGTCATACTGAAACTGGCAGTTAAGCCAGAACCAGGATTGCCCTACCCCTTTGTAGGGTGGATAGTACCCTACACACCTGTAGAGTTTCAGCCTCCTAGCTTTTTCCCTCTTGGAGAAAAACAACTTTCCAGGGTTATTTTTTCTCTATGCAGAAACATGCTTGAAATGCATAGGGAAAGCTAAAAACAATAAGCGGTCATACTGAAACTGGCAGTTAAGCCAGAACCAGGATTGCCCTACCCCTTTGTAGGGTGGATAGTACCCTACACACCTGCAGAGTTTCAGCCTCCTAGCTTTTTCCCTCTTGGAAAAACAACTTTCCAGGGTTATTTTTTCTCTATGCAGAAACATGCTTGAAATGCAAAAGAAAGCTAAGAACAATAAGCGGTCATACTGAAACTGGCAGTTAAGCCAGAACCAGGATTGCCCTACCCTTTGTAGGGTGGATAGTACCCTACACACCTGCAGAGTTTCAGCCTCCTAGCTTTTTCCCTCTTGGAGAAAAACAACTTTCCAGGGTTATTTTTTCTCTATGCAGAAACATGCTTGAAATGCATAGGAAAGCTAAAAACAATAAACGGTCATACTGAAACTGGCAGTTAAGCCAGAACCAGGATTGCCCTACCCCTTTGTAGGGTGGATAGTACCCTACACACCTGCAGAGTTTCAGCCTCCTAGCTTTTCCCTCTTGGAGAAAAACAACTTTCCAGGGTATTTTTTTCTCTATGCAGAAACATGCTTGAAATGCATAGGAAAGCTAAAACAATAAGCGGTCATACTGAAACTGGCAGTTAAGCCAGAACCAGGATTGCCCTACCCCTTTGTAGGGTGGATAGTACCCTACACACCTGCAGAGTTTCAGCCTCCTAGCTTTTTCCCTCTTGGTGGAAAAACAACTTTCCAGGGTATTTTTTCTCTATGCAGAAACATGCTTGAAATGCATAGGGAAAGCTAAAAACAATAAACGGTCATACTGAAACTGGCAGTTAAGCCAGAACCAGGATTGCCTACCCCTTTGTAGGGTGGATAGTACCCTACACACCTGCAGAGTTTCAGCCTCCTAGCTTTTTCCCTCTTGGAGAAAAACAACTTTCCAGGGTTATTTTTTCTCTATGCAGAAACATGCTTGAAATGCATAGGAAAGCTAAAAACAATAAGCGGTCATACTGAAACTGGCAGTTAAGCCAGAACCAGGATTGCCCTACCCCTTGTAGGGTGGATAGTACCCTACACACCTGCAGAGTTTCAGCCTCCTAGCTTTTTCCCTCTTGGAGAAAAACAACTTTCCAGGGTTATTTTTCTCTATGCAGAAACATGCTTGAAATGCATAGGGAAAGCTAAAAACAATAAACGGTCATACTGAAACTGGCAGTTAAGCCAGAACCAGGATTGCCCTACCCCTTTGTAGGGTGGATAGTACCCTACACACCTGCAGAGTTTCAGCCTCCTAGCTTTTTCCCTCTTGGAGAAAAACAACTTTCCAGGGTTATTTTTTCTCTATGCAGAAACATGCTTGAAATGCATAGGAAATCCAAGTTTATTAAAAAAGAAAAAAACAAGACACACAAACCAAAATGTAACCCACAAAAAATTAAGAAATCACACAATAAAACCCGCATATCCCCACCTAGTCAACCAATGTTTCAACATGAATATCAATTGAGGAACAGGTATTATCACTTTCTGATACAAGGCCTTGCATCTAGCTGACCATAACAAATACATAGCAGAACAGAGAACAAAATCAGCATTCCGAATGTCCGGAGTCCAAAGAGACCGATAATCTCCCAATCGACACTTCTCCAAACCCAAAGGAAAAAGGCGAGGTACCCGAAAAGTCCGTCGAAAAAGACACCAAAAGCCTCTAATTCTGCTGCAAGAAAACAAAAAATGTAAAATTGTTTCAGGCTCGCCACAGTGCATAAAACACAGAGTGTCAGCAACAGATCCAGTATGTAAATGGGACCGTAAAGGCAACCTGTCCAAAGAGAGGCGCCACAGGAAATCGTGCCATTGTGGAGCCATGCGGAGGAATCTC
The DNA here is from genome assembly GCF_019279795.1 of Protopterus annectens. NCBI lineage: Eukaryota > Metazoa > Chordata > Ceratodontiformes > Protopteridae > Protopterus > Protopterus annectens. The sequence continues at coordinate 991,526,653 of NC_056734.1, read as the reverse complement.
CTTCTGCCAAGTAAGCCCTGTAACTGGAAAGGGTTAAGGTCAGCATATGCATTTATCCACACACAGGAGGACATTACCTGAGTATACCATACAGTAAAAGGCACATTTGCAGCAAAATCGTAAAGCTTATACTTCCTAACTATCAGCAAAACATCACGATACTCAGGAGAAGGAAGGGCAGAAGGCCGTCTCCCTGCCAGTAAAATATCCCAAAACCGGGAGCCATGTGCCTATATAACTCAGCAAGAAAGGAATATGACTGTGACTTAAACTGGGAAAACAACCTATGCAAAAACAAAAGCTGAAAAAATAACACCGGGTGTTTCAGACCACAACCCCCGTGATCTGCAGGGGCATACACAATTCCACAGGAAACAGGATTCAGGCCAGATTTCCAAAAGAAATGAAAATATGAGCGAAGAAACCAAGCCATCCATTGCAGCGGAAAGAAATAAACAGAAAAAACATAAAGAAACTTGGCCAAAAAAATAGAATTCAATAACAAGGCCTTTTTACGGAAAGACAAATGAAAAGATTGCCAAAAATTTAAAGTGGACAAAGAAGAACTCAACAACTGCTTACAACACCGAGAAGTAAAATCTGGAGAGCCAAAGGGGATACCCAGAATATGCACCCCTGCCTGAACAACCGGGAAGGTACAAAGTGCAGCAGGCAAACCAGGCTTCAAAGAATAGAAAAAGGACTTGGAAACATTCACCGTCCAACCCACCTCAGAAAGAAGAGGGAGAAAACACTGCACAAAATAAGTATTCACCTGAGCAGGATCTTCCATAAATAAAGAAAGATCATCAGCATAGGACACTACCCTCGGAATGAGGACTCCAAAACAAGAAAATGAATAGGGAGGAAGACAAAGCCTATGTCTAAAAGAAAAAATAACAGCACCCACCGCCAAAGCCAAAAGAGAACCACTAAGAGGGCATCCCTGCCGGATACCATTGCACATAGGAAGAGAGGAACCCAAATGCCCATTCACAAGAGGAACAATAGAAGAGCCCCGAAAAATAGAAGCAAGACAAGAAAGAAATTTTTTCCCAAAACCATAAGAATGCAAAATAGAAAGCAAAACAGAGTGAGAAATGTTATCAAAAGCTTTGGATAAATCACAAGATAGAACACCACCAAAAGAACTGGAAAGAAAAGAAAAAACAGACTTATAGACATGTAACAGTTCCCAGATGGGTCGGCCAGAAATGCCGTACACCCCCGGATCCAACAACACTGGCAATGAAGAAGAGAGGCGTAAGTGCAAAACCTTCGTAAACAGTTTATAATCGGTATTGCATAATGCAATAGGTCTCCAATTCTCCAGATCATAGCGGTTGCCCTTCTTCCACAGAAATTTGAGTGCTATGGAAAGAAATGAAACATCATTAATGCCAGAATCCAGCCATACATTAAACAGAGAAACCAACACCTGTAATTGTGCATCAGAAAACTGTAAATAAAAGAATAAGGGACACCATCAAGCCCAGGGACCGAAGAGGGATTAGAAAGAGTAGACAAAACATGTTTGAGTTCAGGGAGAGAAATAACCTTATCAATAGCAGCTCTATGAGAAGCAGGGAGATGTGGTAATTCCCATAAATATGAACTAGCGGGCTTTCCACCAAATAAAGAAAGCAAATAAGCCCATTACAATTGACTGCATGCCCTCCAAGGTATTACACAGGACCCCATCAGAAGCCTTCAAACACAACATAATGGTAGACTTTTGCACAGACATCTTGCCCACATAAGGCAAATATTCCTTCCCGAACCGTGAAGTGAATTAGCCAGGTTAAAGAGCCTGGTCGTAACCCTTTCCCTGTTGAGGTCATACAACCTCCGAAGAGCTGTAAGGGCAGAAGACAAATCAGAGTTAGCAACTTTAACATACTGATGATAAACAGTAGAAGTATGTTCTTTCAACTGTACACAAAAGCCACCAACAAAAGCAGTATACCTCCTTAGTAGTTTGACCTTCAAATCCTTCCACCAGGAGACAACAGAATCATAAAGGTCAAACAATGACAAATGCCCCTGCCATAAATCCTGCCAAATCTCCCCCCATTCAGGAGACTGCAGGTATGTAGGATTCATCTTTATATAACTCCTGCCCCTCCGTAATGGCGTGGCTCGTCCAAGCGAATAAGACAAAAGTGCGTGATCAGTAAAAGGGAGAAAAACAAAAGAAAAATTAGAACATGAAAGGCTGGGGGAATGCCAACAATAATCTATCAACGTACGCACATTACCTTGTAAATAAGAAAATGATGGAGTAAAACCCATGACTAGACCAGCCTGCCGCATGATCTTATGACACAATTTTACATCACATTTGTCTTTATAAGCATCGTCCAGTAAATGGGTGTTAAAGTCTCCAGCTAAAATAACCGGATAGTCCACCTGTAAAAAAGGTAACAAAAAATTAAACAATTTACAACGTTCACCCAAAGTCACATAGGCATACAAGAAAAAAACACGAAAATAATCAGTCTGAAACTTAATGTCTAAGCAGACAAGCCGCCCAGGAATAAGGTGCATAAAATCCAGCACCGTCACTGTAGCAGGGTTCCACAGAACAACCATCCCGGAATGCCGGTCCAATCCAGTTGACCACTGAGAAGCATATGGAGAAACGCGAGACCACTGGTCCTGAGCATCCAAGGAAAGCATACCAACGTCCAAAAGACACAATAAATCCACAGGATACGTCTGAATCCAATCTGCTACACATAAGCGTTTCGTCATCGACAGCATAAGGTTGATGTTACAAAAAGCTATCAAAAGGTTAGCCATTGTCCTGATCCATAAGGTTATCCTGCACCGATTGTGCCACCTTCTGCCTGCTACGAGAAGCAGACCTGCCTTGCCTCCGCCTAGTAACAGTCCCAGAAACCGGAGATTCGACTGACACCGCCTGTTGCGAACTTAACAAATCAGGAGCTTGAGGTGGAATAAAAGATGCCCCCTCTGACAATTGTGCAGAAGAAGAAGAAGCCGTAGTACACTGAGACTTATCTACCTGGTCAGAAACATCCATATCTACTACAACATCAGCTGAAGTATCCATAAGGGACACTGAAGTGTCCACAGAAGGGGTTTGAGAAGATGAGCGCAGAGGCCCTGGGTCCCCAGGAAGCACCACCACCGGCGGGACATAGTCCCTAGAAGGTCCAGCAACTTGAGATGTATGAAAACCTTGAGCATCAACTGCAGTATGACTACTCTGCTCTTCAGCACCAGTAGTCATGGATGATAAAGAACCAACTGAAACATCCGAATTAGGCTCAGGCAAAGAAGTAACAGCCTCCTCCTCCAGAGGGGGTCCCACCAGCGGGCACTGAGACCAGTGGTGAGCCTCCCCACAATGAGGACATTTATTTGGACATGCTCTAGAAAAATGTTGCAAAGAGCCATGAAGCGTACAGTTATTAGCTCGACATTCGGAGATAAGATGGGAAAATTCGCCACAAAAGAAACAAAACGTGGCTGACCAGCATACCGTATGGTCCCCTATGACCACCTACAAAACAAACACCAGGAAGGTGGGTAATACCTGCATCGGTGACCCCCATGGTCACCCAGACCTCCCACCCGCCATCCCAAACCCCAGGAAGCTCAGTAGAGCATGACTTCACAATACTGTGTACTTCAGAACAATGCTGCAGTAAATAAGCTCTAACCATATCATTAGACATATAAATAGTTTTAAACTGAAGCTTCAACTTCTTTTTCAACTGCACATTTAACTGGGAGATCTCATAGGTATTCCATGGAGAATTATGCTTATGCTTATTAAAAGCAGCATAAAAAGTAGTGGCAGCTAGTGGAGTTTCAAAAAACACCTCAATCAAGTTCTCATTTGGCCAGGGAATAACTCCAGCTAGATCCAACAATTTTAAACCAGCAGGAGCCAAAATGTCTGCCCATAAACATTTCAATGACATCCTAGTAACATCTGTCTTTTTTATCCTAATGCATGACTTTTGCACAAATTTCTTTACAGGGGAAGTAAGAGAAGCAGCCTGTGAGTATAATTTTTGTGATTTAGTGTTTGCAGATGCAGGAACATTAGTGCAAGCAGTATTTAAAGTTGTCTGTGCTGTCATGACATTCTCGGCATTAGAAACGCCAGTTTTGGCGGGAAATTTAAAACGCGAATGCAACTTTTTTTCTCTAGCGTGTTTTTCATCAGAAAACTTAACATCCGAGGCATCTACAGCCTCAAAAGGTCTTTTAAACACTTGGTTTACCTTAGACACAGTTGCAGCACCCTGCAAAGAAGCAGGAAAAGCCTCAGAATTCCCAGAAAAAACGGAAGCAGCCATGGATCCAGCAGGCGGAGGCAGGTCTGCAGATTCAGCTCCCCAGTCAAGAAGAGCAGCAGTTTGAACGTTTCTAACAAGATTACCATCCCCAGACAACACAGAATCCTCAGGAAGATCAGCCATGGAAAAGGAATTAACAATTTGCACTTCAGGAGAAGAATCCACAACAACAGGAATACTAGAAGCAGGAACAGGCTCCACACCAGCGCTCTGCTGCAGTGCTGCAGACCCCACCCCCTCCATAGAGGGAAGTGAGGTCATACTGAAACTGGCAGTTAAGCCAGAACCAGGATTGCCCTACCCTTTGTAGGGTGGATAGTACCCTACACACCTGCAGAGTTTCAGCCTCCTAGCTTTTTCCCTCTTGGAGAAAAACAACTTTCCAGGGGTATTTTTTCTCTATGCAGAAACATGCTTGAAATGCATAGGGAAAGCTAAAAACAATAAACGGTCATACTGAAACTGGCAGTTAAGCCAGAACCAGGATTGCCCTACCCTTTGTAGGGTGGATAGTACCCTACACACCTGCAGAGTTTCAGCCTCCTAGCTTTTTCCCTCTTGGAGAAAAACAACTTTCCAGGGTTATTTTTTCTCTATGCAGAAACATGCTTGAAATGCATAGGAAAGCTAAAAACAATAAACGGTCATACTGAAACTGGCAGTTAAGCCAGAACCAGGATTGCCCTACCCCTTTGTAGGGTGGATAGTACCCTACACACCTGCAGAGTTTCAGCCTCCTAGCTTTTTCCCTCTTGGAGAAAAACAACTTTCCAGGGTTATTTTTCTCTATGCAGAAACATGCTTGAAATGCATAGGGAAAGCTAAAAACAATAAACGGTCATACTGAAACTGGCAGTTAAGCCAGAACCAGGATTGCCCTACCCTTTGTAGGGTGGATAGTACCCTACACACCTGCAGAGTTTCAGCCTCCTAGCTTTTTCCCTCTTGGAGAAAAACAACTTTCCAGGGTATTTTTTCTCTATGCAGAAACATGCTTGAAATGCATAGGAAAAGCTAAAACAATAAGCGGTCATACTGAAACTGGCAGTTAAGCCAGAACCAGGATTGCCCTACCCCTTTGTAGGGTGGATAGTACCCTACACACCTGCAGAGTTTCAGCCTCCTAGCTTTTTCCCTCTTGGAGAAAAACAACTTTCCAGGGGTATTTTTTCTCTATGCAGAAACATGCTTGAAATGCATAGGAAAGCTAAAAACAATAAACGGTCATACTGAAACTGGCAGTTAAGCCAGAACCAGGATTGCCCTACCCCTTTGTAGGGTGGATAGTACCCTACACACCTGCAGAGTTTCAGCCTCCTAGCTTTTTCCCTCTTGGAGAAAAACAACTTTCCAGGGTTATTTTTTCTCTATGCAGAAACATGCTTGAAATGCATAGGGAAAGCTAAAAACAATAAGCGGTCATACTGAAACTGGCAGTTAAGCCAGAACCAGGATTGCCCTACCCCTTTGTAGGGTGGATAGTACCCTACACACCTGCAGAGTTTCAGCCTCCTAGCTTTTTCCCTCTTGGAGAAAAACAACTTTCCAGGGTTATTTTTTCTCTATGCAGAAACATGCTTGAAATGCATAGGGAAAGCTAAAAACAATAAGCGGTCATACTGAAACTGGCAGTTAAGCCAGAACCAGGATTGCCCTACCCTTTGTAGGGTGGATAGTACCCTACACACCTGCAGAGTTTCAGCCTCCTAGCTTTTTCCTCTTGGAACAAAACAACTTTCCACAGGTATTTTTTCTCTATGCAGAAACATGCTTGAAATGCATAAAGAAAGCTAAAAACAATAAACGGTCATACTGAAACTGGCAGTTAAGCCAGAACCAGGATTGCCCTACCCCTTTGTAGGGTGGATAGTACCCTACACACCTGCAGAGTTTCAGCCTCCTAGCTTTTTCCCTCTTGGAGAAAAACAACTTTCCAGATGTATTTTTCTCTATGCAGAAATATGCTTGAAATGCATAGGGAAAGCTAAAACAATAAACGGTCATACTGAAACTGGCAGTTAAGCCAGAACCAGGATTGCCCTACCCCTTTGTAGGGTGGATAGTACCCTACACACCTGCAGAGTTTCAGCCTCCTAGCTTTTTCCCTCTTGGAGAAAACAACTTTCCAGGGTTATTTTTTCTCTATGCAGAAACATGCTTGAAATGCATAGGGAAAGCTAAAACAATAAGCGGTCATACTGAAACTGGCAGTTAAGCCAGAACCAGGATTGCCCTACCCCTTTGTAGGGTGGATAGTACCCTACACACCTGCAGAGTTTCAGCCTCCTAGCTTTTTCCCTCTTGGAGAAAAACAACTTTCCAGGGTTATTTTTTCTCTATGCAGAAACATGCTTGAAATGCATAGGGAAAGCTAAAAAAATAAGCGGTCATACTGAAACTGGCAGTTAAGCCAGAACCAGGATTGCCCTACCCCTTTGTAGGGTGGATAGTACCCTACACACCTGCAGAGTTTCAGCCTCCTAGCTTTTTCCCTCTTGGAGAAAAACAACTTTCCAGGTATTTTTTCTCTATGCAGAAACATGCTTGAAATGCATAGGGAAAGCTAAAAACAATAACGGTCATACTGAAACTGGCAGTTAAGCCAGAACCAGGATTGCCCTACCCCTTTGTAGGGTGGATAGTACCCTACACACCTGCAGAGTTTCAGCCTCCTAGCTTTTTCCCTCTTGGAGAAAAACAACTTTCCACAGGTATTTTTTTCTCTATGCAGAAACATGCTTGAAATGAAAAAGAAAGCTAAAAACAATAAACGGTCATACTGAAACTGGCAGTTAAGCCAGAACCAGGATTGCCCTACCCCTTTGTAGGGTGGATAGTACCCTACACACCTGCAGAGTTTCAGCCTCCTAGCTTTTTCCCTCTTGGAGAAAAACAACTTTCCAGGGGTATTTTTTCTCTATGCAGAAACATGCTTGAAATGCATAGGGAAAGCTAAAAACAATAAACGGTCATACTGAAACTGGCAGTTAAGCCAGAACCAGGATTGCCCTACCCCTTTGTAGGGTGGATAGTACCCTACACACCTGCAGAGTTTCAGCCTCCTAGCTTTTTCCCTCTTGGAGAAAAACAACTTTCCAGGGTTATTTTTCTCTATGCAGAAACATGCTTGAAATGCATAGGGAAAGTTAAAATAATAAGCGGTCATACTGAAACTGGCAGTTAAGCCAGAACCAGGATTGCCCTACCCTTTGTAGGGTGGATAGTACCCTACACACCTGCAGAGTTTCAGCCTCCTAGCTTTTTCCCTCTTGGAGAAAAACAACTTTCCACAGGTATTTTTTCTCTATGCAGAAATATGCTTGAAATGCAAAAAGAAAGCTAAAACAATAAGCGGTCATACTGAAACTGGCAGTTAAGCCAGAACCAGGATTGCCCTACCCCTTTGTAGGGTGGATAATACCCTACACACCTGCAGAGTTTCAGCCTCCTAGCTTTTTCCCTCTTGGAGAAAACAACTTTCCAGGCGTATTTTTTCTCTATCCAGAAACATGCTTGAAATGCATAGGCAAAGCTAAAAACAATAAACGGTCATACTGAAACTGGCAGTTAAGCCAGAACCAGGATTGCCCTACCCTTTGTAGGGTGGATAGTACCCTACACACCTGCAGAGTTTCAGCCTCCTAGCTTTTTCCTCTTGGAGAAAAACAACTTTCCAGGGGTATTATTTCTCTATGCAGAAACATGCTTGAAATGCAAAAAGAAAGCTAAAAACAATAAGCGGTCATACTGAAACTGGCAGTTAAGCCAGAACCAGGATTGCCCTACCCCTCGTAGGGTGGATAGTACCCTACACACCTGCAGAGTTTCAGCCTCCTAGCTTTTTCCCTCTTGGAGAAAAACAACTTTCCAGGGTTATTTTTTCTCTATGCAGAAACATGCTTGAAATGCATAGGGATTTAAATCCGCTTTTATTAAACATAAATCAAACATTACAGAAAATTATAACAAGGAAAAAATATCATCATAAAAATGTAATTATACAGATTCTTAACACTCAAACCATCTGAAATTAAAACTTTAAACTAGATCTGCATTACAATTTGAAGGGAGAAAAGGACAGTTTAAATTATGAGATCCACATGACCATGCTTCGTCAACCAAAATCTTAACTTTTTCATCATAATTTGAGTCGGAAAAACTTGCGTAGATCTGTTTTCGTAACAACGAGCACTCCACAAATTATATACACAAGAAACTAGAAAAAAATCAGCGAGGTACACCACCCCGGTCCAGTGACACCCATAATCACCATATAAAATCTTCTGCATGGAAAGCGGAAATACCAATGGTGGAACCTGGAAACATGTCCGAACACCCGCACAAAATGCAACTGCCCTTGGGCAGCGGAGAAAAACATGGGAAGCGTCCTCTAGGGCCGAACAACCCAGTCGTCGACATAATTTATCTGTGTGCACTCTAAAGGGCAATGAAGCATGTACTGGTAAATTAGTAAGGGATGCCCTCCAGAGGAGATCAGCCCACTGTGGAAAATGCTTGTAACGAGTTTTCCGGCACCTGATGCCATGTAACTGAGTCTGTGTGTAGCCATGATAACCGTCCACCCAAATGTGATCAGACATAATTGAAGAGTACCAAACAGTACGCGGGGAAGTCACAGAAAGCCCCGCTATGCGATAACGCATTACAATAATCTGCATATCCCTCAATTCCTGAGAGTCGACATCCCTCGACCGTTTCCCTCTCAATAACTTGTCCCAAAATTGAAAGTTAGAAGCATACGTCAATGCACCAACAAGTGAATCATCCCTATTATGTATGTGCGTCCAAAGGAAATGCAAAATCTGGACATGTAAGAAAAGGACTGGATGATGCAATCCCAGGCCGCCAGTCCGAGCCTTAGAGTAGACCACCCCTCGCCTTATTGGATTCAACTGTGCTCCCCAAAAAAATGTAAAACAAGACCGTAGCGTCAGCGCCATCCATGCAAGCGGAAAAAAGTAAACCATAAAAACATACTGTAACTTTGGAAGAAAAAAGGTATTCAATAAATATACCCGCTTAGCATAAATCATGGGAAAGGTGGCCCAAAACTTCACACGAGCCAAAGCTGATTGCAACAAAGTATGACAACTGTCTTGGACATAATGAGGAGAGCCATAAGGAACACCCAGAATGGTAATACCATCCGATCGAAAGGGTATCTCACAGTCAGATGGGAGCATTTGTGGATCCATTATGAAGCCAGCTGACTTACAGAAATTAACAGAAAGGCCAACAGCAGAAAATAGAGGTAACAATTTCCGTAAAAATTGCCTCTGAAAAACCTCCGAATCTTCTGCAACATATATAATGTCGTCTGCATAAGAAAGGATCCTGGGAGTCAACACCCCCATGCAACTAAAGGAATGTGGAGACAGAGCCATTTGATGCCGAAATTGCCGAAACACAGCACTGACCACCAAAGCCAGAAAAAAGGCGCTCAAAGGACAACCCTGCCGAATACCAGAACACATGGGGACGGGTCGGCCCACCCAACCATTAATGACCAGAAGTACAGTAGAATGATAATGTAAGGAGCGAATACATCTACGGAAATGTTCTCCAAAACCATATAAACGTAAAACATCATCCAACGCCAAATGAGAGATGTTGTCAAAAGCTTTAGTGATATCTGCAGTCACTAAAAGCGCGGAAGGGTGATTGCGCACATAACCAGTTAGCTGTTCACAACATGTAACACCTCTGGCATAGGTCGAGCTGGTACACCATAGATTCCTATTTCCAATATAGAGGGTAACACTAACCTCAGCCGCATTTGCAACACCTTTGTGAACAATTTATAATTGGTGTTGCAAAGCGCTATAGGACGCCAATTGCTTAAAGAGGCCCTGTCCCCTTTTTTCCAAAGGAAATGTATAGCTGCCGGTAAGGCAGTACCATCTACAAACCCATGGGTCAACCAGTCATTGAACAACGCTAGTAAGCGTTCCAAACAAGCCGGAGGCAGCAACGTGTAAAACACGTAGGGGATGCCATCTGGCCCCGGGGCAGATTCTTTGCTAGCTAAATTGGTCAAAGCATCCTGTAGTCCACTCAGTTGTATCTCTGCATCCATGCGCACTCGCAATGCTGTCGCCATTTTAGGAAGTTGCCAATTCAATGTAGAAAGATCCTTATCCCTAAATTGTTCTGTTAAATACTCATTTACTACATTTAACATACCCTTTGTGGTAGTAAATAAATGCCCTTGAGAATTCTTTAAGCAACGCATGGAAACAGAGTGTCTTACCTTTTGTTTACCTATAAAGGGGAGACAATATTCCGCTTTCCCATGTAGTGTACGTGCCAATCGTTGTAATTGACCCGTAACCCTCGTCATCGCTAAAGTAAACAGATCCTTCAAACAAATCAGAGCATTATCAACATTAGAAGTTGCTACCGCAACATAATCCTTATAAACATTTAATGTTGTAAGTTTTCGGTCCCGCATGATAACGACGGGACAGCCATTGATATCCTGTCTTCACCTTCCGTTTCAAATCCATCCACCATTCCTGCAATGTAGGATACAATTCCATAAGCGTGGAATGATCTTGCCAGATACCATCCATGACACATTTCCACAAGTCCAAGTTCAGCAAGGCCGGAGCCATACGAAAGAAACCACGACCAGGTGGCTGGCGGGCAACAGTACCAAAGGTATACGATAATACAACATGGTCAGAAAAACTGACTAAAGAAGAAGTCATACCTTTACAGAGCATCTGAGGCGAATGCCAACAAAAATCTATCGAAGTCCGTAAATCCCCTCTCGCAAAAGTATACGGAGGAGATGGGGCTAACTTTAGAGAAGCAGCATTCATCACTTGATGACAAAGCCGAACATCTCTTCTTACACTATTGGAGCCTTCCAACAAATGCGAATTGTAATCCCCTACCACAATGACCGGAAAGGGTGTTAACAAAAAAGGTGCGAGTAATCTAAACATACGGCAGCGTTCATCCAAGTTAAGAAATCCATAAACCACTACCACCCTCATAAACTGCTGCTGCACTTTAATATCCATTAGTAATAGCCGGCCGGGAATAATGTGAACCACATCCCTGGGCTGTACTTCAGAGGAATCGTATAAAACCAAAAGACCAGAATGGACTTCTATTCCTTTCGACCAAACAAAGTTCTTTCCCCACATATTTGTAACCTGTATTAAATGGTCATCTGCGAGGAGCCCAGTGTCCAGAAGACAAAGCATAGAAAATTGAATAGTGAGAATCCAGTCCAAAACCAGAACCCTTTTCCTCAAAGAGAAACTAGAGTTGACATTACATGCTTGCAAAATGAAATCAGCCATGGTCATCGAGGGTTGCTCCCTTACCAGATCTTCTGCCTGCAGAGCGTGTTTTCTGAGAGCCCCTAACCCTATGTGCTCGGTCCTTCTTCCCCACCCGCTGCCACGAGAGGTCATCACTTACAACATGTTCAGAACCGTCCGATTCATCATCCATTTCCGCCCGAACTGGAAGAAGATTAACCTCTGCCTCATGTGGAAGAGGAGTAGCAGTCGCCGGTTGTCCGCAATCAGTGAAAGGTGGAGGAGGAGGGGGGATGTCCTCAGCTTCAGAGTGTAAGACGTCATTAGATGCATTCCCAAGTGGAGTCAACGGTGCCTCCAATTCTTCCAAAATAACTGAATCGCAAACCTGTTTAGAAGAAAGATCCGGTGCAGGAGGAACAATGTCGGTGGTGACACCCTCAATAGGATCAGCAGCGCATGAAGGAGAGACGGCTAAATCAAGCACTGCTGCATCCATATCAACAGTCTCCGCCAATGCGACAGGGGACACAAAGGCATCACAAACCAACTGGTGGTGTGGGCCAGAACACAAAACACATGATGCCCTGCATTCCCTGGCGAAGTGGTCTCGCTTCCCACAGTTTGAGCATTTCCTATCCGGACATTCGGAAACCACATGATTAAAGTCACCAGAAAAATAGCAAGTCCGTGGTTGGCCTGCATACCTCAGGACCCCTCTATGTCCCATAATAAAGCACACACCTGGAATATGCGCTGGGCCAGACTCCGTCAAAGTGAAATCCACCCACACCTGCCATCCACCATCCCATACACCACCAGCGTCCGCGTCATGAGATTTCTCCACCGATAGAACTGCATCTACATACCTTAAAAGGTACCTCTTGATCTGCTGTGGGTCAATATGTATAGTGCGAAAGTATAGTGTAACCTTTCGGCGGAACTGTACATTTACTTTCAACAGGCGGTACTTAGCCACTGAAGGAATGTCACCTTTAGCCAAAAAAACGGTTTGGAAACGTAACGCCAGGACCTGGGATTCGAAGAAAATTTCTCCAGCTGATTCTCTTCCCCAATGTAATACTGCACAAATAGTAGACAGTGGGAAGCCCAACGGTCTCAAGAGATCTCTCCAAATGTCCGGTCTACTTGTAGGTGCTCCATTCGCCGATTGTACCTTCACTGACGGTTTATGTATCATTCGATATCTCTGGGGTGGCTGAGGATCCGGAAGAGATGCCGCTGTGGCGCCAGCATAGGTTTGACTATTCGCCCCCTGTCGCACACCATCTTCCAACAAATGAGGTGTCTGTCCTTCAGCTACTATCTGAGGCTCTGGTGCCATTGTTCTCCTCTGTTTGGACATTTTGCCTCTATCAGCATCTATCAGGAACTGCCCATCACCTCCTCTTTTCAAGGAAGTATCGCGAGAGCCATCCGCTTTGAAATTAGAAGAAGAGGAAAAGGACTGGTATCGGTGAGAGCCGGCATCCTGCCTGTCTTTCCCTCTGTCAGTAAAGCTGTAGACTGGCTCACATCCATGTGGATGGACCTGCCCTTCTGTTGTATGAGTGTCTGCCTTCGATAATACAAGTGATTGTGCCCCTTCTACAGTCTTATTACGAGGGCCAGAGTCATCTAGAGAGCTCCAGGAAGTATATCCCCCACCTCCACGTAGGTCAGCTGTAGGAGGCACATGTGAAGTGGCAGTATCTAGACCAGTGACAGGCAATAATCACTGTTTGTCAGTAACATCCCGCTGTCTACCCCCTTGTGATGCATTGTCCAAAGTAATATCCCGTCTCATATACAGGTTGCCTGTGTGCACAGAAGACTCTGCCAAGAGTTGTTTTTCACTCCCCTCCAACAACATACCCCGACCAGCAACAGCATCCCTGTTTAGATTGGAAACCTGTACTGCACCACCCTCTTGAAGAGGTACATCTAAAACTGTCATTATATCTGCGGAGCTTTGCTCGCCTCCCTGAGAGGGTGAAACCCTTCCCTGTGGCTGTTGAGTACTAGTATGTTGCAACAGCCGTGTATGCCCACGAAATTGAGCAGTTAACAATGTATCCGATGATATATTTACAGTATTCGCCCCTGGGCCATGCAAAACAGTATGAGACACATCCGCATAATCTCTTTGACCCACCACAGAATCCTCCGTCGATAACTGAGGTGTAGAAACAGCCCCTTGACCTGTAAAAATATCAGAGCATTGTGTTTTGTGCTGTCCTTGTCTGCTAGGGCAGAGAGTAACAGTCGTAACCTTACTGGCATCCGTTAACTGTGGAACAGCCGTTAACAAGCACCTCATCGGCGTGTTTCTGAGCCAGATTACTCTCCTGCACAATAGCGCATACCTTCTGACCAGCATTTAAACGTTTCCCTGTGAGCGAAGGCAAAGGAGGAGCTGCCAGGCCTTCAGCTGTAGTGGATAAGGCCCGTTTTGCTGTGCGCAAATGAAACGGCAATAAAGAATCTTGTCCGTTGTCCGTTAAGTCCCCTGTAATACGCTGGGACTCCATAGTAGAAAAATCCATCTGTACAACTCTCTGGTCCCCCATAGCAGAAACTGGTTGAGAGAAATTCTCATTTTCACGTTGAGAGAGCCCTAAGAAGGGCTGTTGTAACTCTAGGTCGGTGGGGCTTGCCAGTTCCATCTCCTCGGCCCAAGACAACAAAGTTGAAATCTGTACTTCACGATTTTGTTCATTGCAGACAGAAACAGCAGTTTGTGAAGCTCCATTCTCTCGCACATCCATATCTAACAGCTCTTGCGTTGGGATGGGGGTAAAATCACCTGAAATAAGAGCAGAAGCAGCTGCTAACGCAGCAGGATCGTTTTTAACAGCCTCCATCATAGGGAAAGCTAAAAACAACAAACGGTCATACTGAAACTGGCAGTTAAGCCAGAACCAGGATTGCACTACCCCTTTGTAGGGTGGATAGTACCCGACACACCTGCATAGTTTCAGCCTCCTAGCTTTTTCCCTCTTGGAGAAAAACAACTTTCCAGAGTTATTTTTTCTCTATGCAGAAAAATGTTTGAAATGCATAGGGAAAGCTAAAAACAATAAACGGTCATACTGAAACTGGCAGTTAAGCCAGAACCAGGATTGCCCTACCCCTTTGTAGGGTGGATAGTACCCTACACACCTGCAGAGTTTCTGTCTCCTAGCTTGTTCCCTCTTGGAGAAAAACAACTTTCCAGAGGTATTTTTCCTTTATGCAGAAACATGCTTGAAATGCAAAAAGAAAGCTAAAAACAATAAACGGTCATACTGAAACTGGCAGTTAAGCCAGAACCAGGATTGCCCTACCTCTTTGTAGGGTGGATAATACCCTACACACCTGCAGAGTTTCAGCCTCCTAGCTTTTTCCCTCTTGGAGAAAAACAACTTTCCACAGGTATTTTTTCTCTATGCAGAAACATGCTTGAAATGCAAAAGAAAGCTAAAGACAATAAACGGTCATACTGAAACTGGCAGTTAAGCCAGAACCAGGATTGCCCTACCCCTTTGTAGGGTGGATAATACCCTACACACCTGCAGAGTTTCAGCCTCCTAGCTTTTTCCCTCTTGGAGAAAACAACTTTCCAGGGTTATTTTTTCTCTATGCAAAAACATGCTTGAAATGCATAGGGAAAGTTAAAAACAATAAACGGTCATACTGAAACTGGCAGTTAAGCCAGAACCAGGATTGCCCTACCCCTTTGTAGGGTGGATAGTACCCTACACACCTGCAGAGTTTCAGCCTCCTAGCTTTTTCCCTCTTGGAGAAAAACAACTTTCCAGGGTTATTTTTTCTCTATGCAGAAACATGCTTGAAATGCATAGGGAAAGCTAAAACAATAAACAGTCATACTGAAACTGGCAGTTAAGCCAGAACCAGGATTAACCTACCCCTTGTTAGGGTGGATAGTACCCTACACACCTGCAGAGTTTCAGCCTCCTAGCTTTTTCCCTCTTGGAGAAAAACAACTTTCCAGGGTTATTTTTCTCTATGCAGAAACATGCTTGAAATGCATAGGGAAAGCTAAAAACAATAAATGGTCATACTGAAACTGGCAGTTAAGCCAGAACCAGGATTGCCCTACCCCTTTGTAGGGTGGATAGTACCCTACACACCTGCAGAGTTTCAGCCTCCTAGCTGTTTCCCTCTTGGAGAAAAACAACTTTCCAGGGTTATTTTTTCTCTTTGCAGAAACATGCTTGAAATGCATAGGGAAAGCTAAAAACAATAAACGGTCATACTGAAACTGGCAGTTAAGCCAGAACCAGGATTGCCCTACCCCTTTGTAGGGTGGATAGTACCCTACACACCTGCAGAGTTTCAGCCTCCTAGCTTTTTCCCTCTTGGAGAAAAACAACTTTCCACAGGTATTTTTTCTCTATGCAGAAATATGCTTGAAATGCAAAAAGAAAGCTAAAACAATAAACGGTCATACTGAAACTGGCAGTTAAGCCAGAACCAGGATTGCCCTACCCCTTTGTAGGGTGGATAGTACTCTACACACCTGCAGAGTTTCAGCCTCCTAGCTTTTTCCCTCTTGGAGAAAAACAACTTTCCAGGGTTATTTTTCTCTATGCAGAAACATGCTTGAAATGCATAGGGAAAGCTAAAAACAATAAACGGTCATACTGAAACTGGCAGTTAAGCCAGAACCAGGATTGCCCTACCCCTTTGTAGGGTGGATAGTACCCTACACACCTGCAGAGTTTCAGCCTCCTAGCTTTTTCCCTCTTGGAGAAAAACAACTTTCCACAGGTATTTTTTCTCTATGCAGAAACATGCTTGAAATGCAAAAAGAAAGCTAAAAACAATAAACGGTCATACTGAAACTGGCAGTTAAGCCAGAACCAGGATTGCCCTACCCCTTTGTAGGGTGGATAGTACCCTACACACCTGCAGAGTTTCAGCCTCCTAGCTTTTTCCCTCTTGGAGAAAACAACTTTCCAGGGTTATTTTTCTCTATGCAGAAACATGCTTGAAATGCATAGGAAAGCTAAAACAATAAACGGTCATACTGAAACTGGCAGTTAAGCCAGAACCAGGATTGCCCTACCCCTTTGTAGGGTGGATAGTACCCTACACACCTGCAGAGTTTCAGCCTCCTAGCTTTTTCCCTCTTGGAGAAAAACAACTTTCCAGGTTATTTTTCTCTATGCAGAAACATGCTTGAAATGCATAGGAAAGCTAAAAACAATAAACGGTCATACTGAAACTGGCAGTTAAGCCAGAACCAGGATTGCCCTACCCCTTTGTAGGGTGGATAGTACCCTACACACCTGCAGAGTTTCAGCCTCCTAGCTTTTTCCCTCTTGGAGAAAAACAACTTTCCACAGGTATTTTTTCTCTATGCAGAAACATGCTTGAAATGCAAAAGAAAGCTAAAACAATAAACGGTCATACTGAAACTGGCAGTTAAGCCAGAACCAGGATTGCCCTACCCCTTTGTAGGGTGGATTGTACCCTACACACCTGCAGAGTTTCAGCCTCCTAGCTTTTCCCTCTTGGAGAAAACAACTTTCCACAGGTATTTTTTTCTCTATGCAGAAACATGCTTGAAATGCAAAAAGAAAGCTAAAAACAATAAACGGTCATACTGAAACTGGCAGTTAAGCCAGAACCAGGATTGCCCTACCCCTTTGTAGGGTGGATAGTACCCTACACACCTGCAGAGTTTCAGCCTCCTAGCTTTTTCCCTCTTGGAGAAAAACAACTTTCCAGAGGTATTTTTCTCTATGCAGAAACATGCTTGAAATGCAAAAAGAAAGCTAAAACAATAAACGGTCATACTGAAACTGGCAGTTAAGCCAGAACCAGGATTGCCCTACCCCTTTGTAGGGTGGATAGTACCCTACACACCTGCAGAGTTTCAGCCTCCTAGCTTTTTCCCTCTTGGAGAAAAACAACTTTCCAGGGTTATTTTTTCTCTATGCAGAAACATGCTTGAAATGCATAGGGAAAGCTAAAACAATAAACGGTCATACTGAAACTGACAGTTAAGCCAGAACCAGGATTGCCCTACCCCTTTCTAGGGTGGATAGTACCCTACACACCTGCAGAGTTTCAGCCTCCTAGCTTTTTCCCTCTTGGAGAAAAACAACTTTCCAGAGGTATTTTTTCTCTATGCAGAAACATGCTTGAAATGCAAAAAGAAAGCTAAAAACAATAAACGGTCATACTGAAACTGGCAGTTAAGCCAGAACCAGGATTGCCCTACCCTTTGTAGGGTGGATAGTACCCTACACACTTGCAGAGTTTCAGCCTCCTAGCTTTTTCCCTCTTGGAGAAAAACAACTTTCCAAGGTTATTTTTTCTCTATGCAGAAACATGCTTGAAATGCATAGGAAATCCAAGTTTATTAACAAAAGTAAACAGAAAAGAAAACAAATACGAACAAACCAAAAAGTGACCTACAAAAGATAAATGAGAAAAATCACACAATAAAACCCGCATATCCCCACCTAGTCAACCAATGTTTCAACATAAAGATCAATTGTGGAACAGGAATAATCACTTTCTGATACAAAGCTTTGCATCTAGCTGACCATAACAAATACATGACAGAACAGAGAACAAAATCAGCATTCCGAATGTCCAGAGTCCAAAGAGACTCATAATCTCCCAATTGGCACTTCACCAAACCCAAAGGAAAAAGGCCAGGTACCCGAAAAGCCCTTCGAAAAAGACACCAAAAGCTTCTAATCCTGCGGCAAGAAAACAGAAAATGTAAAATTGTTTCAGGCTCGCCACAGTGCATAAAACACAGAGTGTCAACAACAGAACCAGTATGTAAATGGCAACGTAGAGGCAACCTGTCCAAAGAGAGACGCCACAGAAAATCGTGCCATTGTGGAGCCATGCGTAGGAATCTCCTCCTGCCAAGTAAACCCTGTAACTGGAAAGGGTTAAGTTCAGCATATGCATTTGTCCACACAGAGGAGGACATAACCTGAGTATACCACACAGTAAAAGGCATGTTTGCATCAAAATCATATAGCTTATACTTCCTAACTATCAGCAAAACATCACGGTAATCAGAAGAAGGAAGGGCAGAAGGCCGTCTCCCTGCCAATAAAATATTCCAAAAACCGGGAGCCATGTGCTTATACAGCTCAGCAAGAAAAGAATATGACTGTGACTTAAACTGGGAAAACAACCTATGCAAGAACAAAAGCTGAAAAAACAACACCGGGTGTTTCAGACCACAACCCCCTTGATCTGCAGGGGCATACACAATTCCCCGGGAAACAGGGTTCAGACCAGATTTCCAAAAGAAATGAAAATATAAACGAAGAAACCAAGCCATCCATTGCACTGGGAAAAAATAAACAGAAAATACATAAAGAAACTTAGCTAAAAAAATAGAATTCAATAACAAGGCCTTTTTACGAAAAGACAGATGAAAGGATTGCCAAAAAGTTAAAGTAGACAAAGAAGAACTTAACAATTGCTTACAACACCGAGCAGTAAAATCTGAAGAACCAAATGGGATACCCAGAATGTGCACCCCTGCCTGAACAACCGGGAAAGTACAAAGTTCAGCAGGCAAACCAGGCTTCAAAGAATAGAAAAAGGACTTGGAAACATTCACCGTCCAACCCACCTCAGAGAGAAGAGGGAGATAGCACTGCACAAAATAAGTATCCACCAGGGCAGGATCTTCCACAAACAAAGAAAGATCATCAGCATAAGACACCACCCTCGGAATGAGAACCCCAAAGCAAGAAAAGGAATAAGGAGGAAGACAAAGCCTATGTCTAAAAGAAAAAATAACAGCACCTACCACCAAAGCCAAAAGAGAACCACTAAGAGGGCATCCCTGCTGGATTCCATTACACATGGGAAGAGAGGTACCCAAATGTCCATTAACAAGAGGAACAAGAGAAGAGCCCCGAAAAATAGAAGCAAGACAAGAAAGAAATTTTTTCCCAAAACCATAAGAACGTAAAATAGAAAGCAAAACAGAATGAGAAATGTTATCAAAAGCTTTTGATAAATCACAGGATAAAACACCACCAAAAGAACTTGAGAGAGAAGAAAAGACAGACTTGTAAACATGTAACAGTTCCCAGATGGGTCGGCCAGAAATGCCGTACACCCCCGGATCCAGCAATACAGGCAAGGAAGAAGAGAGACGCAGGTGCAAAATCTTCGTAAACAGTTTATAATCGGTGTTGCACAAAGCAATAGGTCTCCAATTCTCCAGATCAGAGCGGTTGCCCTTCTTCCACAAAAATTTGAGTGCTATGGAAAGAAATGAGACATCATTAATGCCAGAATCCAGCCATACATTAAACAGAGAAACCAAAACTTGAAGTTGTGCATCAGAGAATTGTAAATAAAAAGAATAAGGGACACCATCAAGCCCAGGGACCGAAGAGGGATTAGAGAGAGTAGACAAAACATGTTTGAGTTCAGGGAGAGAAATAACCTTATCAATTGCAGCTCTATGAGAGACAGGGAGATGTGGTAATTCCCATAAATATGAACTAGCGGGCTTCCCACCAAATAAAGAAAGCAAATAAGCCCGCACAATTGACTGCATGCCCACCAAGGTATTACACAGAGCCCCGTCAGAAGCCTTCAAACACAACATAGTAGTAGACTTTTGCACGGACATCTTGCCCACATAAGGCAAATACTCCTTCCCAGAACCGTGGAGTGAATTAGCCAGGTTAAAAAGCCTGGTCTTAACCCTTTCCCTGTTGAGGTCATACAACCTCCGAAGAGCTGTAAGGGCAGAAGACAAATCAGAGTTAGCAACATTAACATACTGGTGATATGCAGCATTAGTACGTTCTTTCAACTGTACACAAAAGTCACCAATAAAAGCAGTATACCTTCTGAGTAATTTGACCTTCAAATCCTTCCACCATGAGACAACAGAATCATAAAGGTCAAATAATGACAAATGCCCCTGCCATAAACCCTGCCAAATCTCCCCCATTCAGGAGACTGCAGGTACGTAGGATTCATCTTAATATAACTCCTGCCCTTCCGTAATGGCATGGCTCGTCCAAACGAATAAGACAAAAGGGCATGATCAGTAAAGGGGAGAAAAAGAAAAGAAAAATTAGAACATGAAAGGCCAGGGGAATGCCAACAAAAATCTATCAAAGTACGCACATTACCTTGCAAATAAGAAAAAGGCGGAGTAAAACCCATAACCAGACCAGCCTGCTTCATAATCTTATGACACAATTTTACATCACATTTGTCTTTATAACCATCGTCCAGTAAATGGGTGTTAAAGTCTCCAGCTAAAATGACCGGATAATCAACTTGTAAAAAGGGCAACAAAAAATTAAACAATTTACAACGTTCACCTAAAGTCACATATGCATACAAGAAAAAAACACGAAAATAATCATCCTGAAGCTTAACGTCTAAACAGACAAGTCGCCCAGGAATAAGGTGCATAAAATCCTGCACTGTCACCGTAGCAGGGTTCCACAGAACAACCATCCCAGAATGCCGGTCCAATCCAGTTGACCACTGGGAAGCGTAAGGAGAAATGTGAGACCACTGCTCCTGAGCATCCAAGGAAAGCATACCAACATCCAAAAGACACAATACATCCACAGGGTACGTCTGTATCCAATCCGCTACGCATAAGCATTTTGTCACCGACAGCATAAGGTTGATGTTACAAAAAGCTAGCAAGAGGTTAGCCATTGTCCTGATCCATAGGGTTATCCTGCACCGATTGTGCCACCTTCTGCCTGCTACGAGAAGCAGACCTGCCCTGCCTCCGCCTTGTAACCGTCCCAGAAACCGGAGATTCCACTGACACCGCCTGTGGTGAATTTAACAAATCAGGAGCCTGAGGTGGAATAAAATATACCCCCTCTGACAAGTGTACAGAAGAAGAAGAAGCCGTAGGACACTGAGACTTATTTACCTGGTCAGAAACATCCATATCTACTACAACATCATCTGAAGAATTCACAAGGGACACCGAAGTGTCCACAGAAGGGGTTTGAGAAGATGAGTGCAGGGGCCCCGGGTCCCCAGGAGGCACCACCACTGGCGGGACATAGTCCCTAGAAGGACCAGCAACCTGAGACGTATGAAAACCTTGAGCATCAACTGCAGTATGACTACTCTGCTCTTCAGCACCAGTAGTGGACAATGGCATAGATGACAAAGGACCAACAGAAACATCCAAAATAGGCTCAGGTAAAGAAGTAACAGCCTCCTCCTCTAGAGGGGGTCCCACCAGTGGGCACTGAGACCAGTGGTGAGCCTCCCCACAATGAGGACATTTATTTGGACATGCTCTAGAAAAATGTTGCAAAGAGCCACAACGCGTACATTTTTTTGCTGGACATTCGGAGATAAGATGGGAAAAGTCACCACAAAAGAAACAAAAACGTGGCTGTCCAGCATACCGTATGGTCCCCCTATGACCACCTACAAAGCAAACACCAGGAATGTGAGTAACGCCTGCATCAGTGACCCCCATGGTCACCCAGACCTCCCACCCACCATCCCAAACCCCAGGAAGCTCAGAAGAGCAGGACTTAACAATACTATGTACTTCAGAACAATGCTGCAGTAAATAAGCTCTAACCATGTCAGCAGACATATAAATAGTTTTAAACTGAAGCCTCAGCTTCTTTTTCAACTGCACATTCAACTGGGAGATCTCATAGGTATTCCATGGAGAACTATGTTTATGCTTATGAAAGGCAGCATAAAAGTTAGTTGCAGCTAGTGGAGACTCAGAAAACACCTCAAGCATGTTCTCATTTGGCCAGGGAATAACTCCAGTCAAATCCAGCAATTTTAAACCAGCCAGAGCCAAAATGTCAGTCCATAAACATTTTAATGACATCCTGGCAACATCTGTCTTTTTAATCCTAATGCATGACTTTTGAACAAATTTCTTTGCAGGGGAAGTAATAGAAGCAGCCTGTGAGTATAATTTTTGTGGTTTGGTGTTTGCAGATGCAGGAACATTAGTGCAAGCAGTATTTAAAGTTGGCAGTGTTGTCATTGCATTCTCGGCAGTAGAAAAGCCAGTTTTGGCGGGAAATTTAAAACACGAATGCAACTTTTTTTCTCTAGCGTTTTTTTCATTAGAAAACTGAACATCCGAGGCATCTACAGCCTCAAAAGGTCTTTTAAACACCTGATTTAGCTTAGAAGCAGTTGCAGCACCCTGCAAAGGAGCAGGAAAAGCCTCAGATTTACCAGAAAAAATGGAAGCAGCCATGGATCCAGCAGGCGGAGGCAGGTCTGTAGATTCAGCACTCCAGTCAAGAATAGCAGCAGTCTGAACGCTTCTGACAAGATTACCATCCCCATACATCTCAGAATCCTCAGGAAAATCAGCCATGGAAAAAGAATTAACAATTTTAACTTCAGGAGAAGAATCACCAGCAACAGGAATACAGGAAGCAGGAACAGGCTCCACACCAGCGCTCTGCTGCAGTGCTGCAGACCCCACCCCCTCCATAGAGGGAAGTGAGGTCATACTGAAACTGGCAGTTAAGCCAGAACCAGGATTGCCCTACCCTTTGTAGGGTGGATAGTACCCTACACACCTGCAGAGTTTCAGCCTCCTAGCTTTTTCCCTCTTGGAGAAAAACAACTTTCCACAGGTATTTTTTCTCTATGCAGAAACATGCTTGAAATGCATAGGGAAAGCTAAAAACAATAAACGGTCATACTGAAACTGGCAGTTAAGCCAGAACCAGGATTGCCCTACCCCTTTGTAGGGTGGATAGTACCCTACACACCTGCAGAGTTTCAGCCTCCTAGCTTTTTCCCTCTTGGAGAAAAACAACTTTCCAGGGTATTTTTTCTCTATGCAGAAACATGCTTGAAATGCATAGGGAAAGCTAAAACAATAAACGGTCATACTGAAACTGGCAGTTAAGCCAGAACCAGGATTGCCCTACCCCTTTGTAGGGTGGATAATACCCTACACACCTGCAGAGTTTCAGCCTCCTAGCTTTTTCCCTCTTGGAGAAAAACAACTTTCCAGGGTTATTTTTTTCTCTATGCAGAAACATGCTTGAAATGCATAGGTAAGCCAAGTTTATTAAACACAAAGAACAACAAAAGAAAGAAACATACAAAAAGGGACAATGAACAAGAAATAAAAGAAAAACCACATAAAATTCATAAAAATTACAAAATAAATCTGGCATACCCCCATTTCGTCAACCAAAATTTCAACATAATGATCAGCTGCGGAACAGGAATCACAATTTTTTGATATAAAGCCTTACACCTAGCTGACCATAGCAAAAACATAATGGAACAAAGTACAAAATCTGCCGCCCGAATGGCAGTTGACCAGGAAACTTTATAAT
Organism: Protopterus annectens; assembly: GCF_019279795.1. Classification (NCBI taxonomy): domain Eukaryota; kingdom Metazoa; phylum Chordata; order Ceratodontiformes; family Protopteridae; genus Protopterus; species Protopterus annectens. The sequence continues at coordinate 991,502,686 of NC_056734.1, read as the reverse complement.
CACCCCACTGACATTTGGACAAACTAAGAGGATAAAGACAGGGAACAAAAAACTCCTGACAAAATGATTTCCAAAACCCAGCTATCCTCTGACAAGAAAACAAAAAATGTAATATGGTTTCGTGTTCACCACATTGCATAAAACATAATTTGTCCCCGTCCTGAGCAGTATGTACATGACATTTGAGAGGTAACTTATCTAAGGACAAACGCCATAAAAAATCGTGCCACTGAGGCACTGCCCGTAAAAACCTCCTTCTATTTGACAAACCGTTCTGCTGAAAGGAATTCAAATGTTCATAAGCATTAATAAACACTGTAGCAGACATAACTTGAGAGTACCAAAATGAAAAAGGCAAACTAACATCAAAATCATAAATCTTATGCTTCTTAGCTACCAAAACCACATCACGATAAAAGGAAGTAGGGCAAGGTGGCCTCTTGCCCAAAAACAATGCTTCCCAAAAACCAGGTGCCATATTCCGGTAAACATCAGCAATCAGAGAAAATGAGTGGGATCTCAAACGAGAGAAAAGCCTATGTAAAAATAAAACTTGCAAAAAAAGAACAGGGTGTTTTAAACCACACCCCCCTTGTTCCGCTGGGGCATAAACTGTACCCCGAGAGATGGGATTTAATCCTGATCTCCAAAAGAAAGAAAAAAATAAACGGAGAAACCAGGCAATCCAAACTGTAGGAAAAAAATAAACTGAAAAAACATAAAGAAATTTGGCTAAAAAAACAGAGTTCAATAACAAAGCTTTCTTTTTAAAAGAAAGGCGGAAAGTCTGCCAATAATTCAATGTTGCCAATGAAGAGGACAATAAACTTTTACAACTGTGAGCAGTAAAGTCCTCTGACCCAAATGGAACCCCTAAAATGTGCACTCCGTCACGAATGACTGGAAAGCCATACAAGACATCAGGCAAATCCACTCTAGTAGAATAAAAAAAGGATTTGTGAAGATTAACCTTCCATCCCACCAATTCTAAGATAGGCAAAAACTGACGCAAAAAATAAGTGTCAACCTGAGCAGGATCCTCCACAAACATGGCAATGTCGTCAGCATAAGAAACCACCCGAGGAATGAGGACCCCATAACAAGAAAAAGAATAAGGCGAAAAAAGAACCTTATGCCTAAAAGAGAAAATGGCAGCTCCCACCACCAAAGCCAACAAATAACTACTTAAAGGACATCCCTGATGAATCCCATTTGACATAGAAAGAGAAGACCCCAAGTGACCATTAATCAAAGGAGTAAGAGTAGAACCCCGAAAAATAGAAGAAAGACAGCCAAGAAACCTTTCCCCAAAACCGTAAGCACGAAGAATAGAAAAAAGGACAGAATGAGAAATATTATCAAAGGCCTGGGAAATGTCACAAGAAAGGACACCACCCAAGTGAGGAGAAGAAAGAGAAAAAACAGATTTGTATAGATGCAAAAGATCCCAGACTGAACGTCCCGGAACACCAAAAACCCCAGGGTCCAAAAGAAGAGGCATGGAAGTAGACAAACGAAGCTGTAAGATCTTCATAAATAGCTTGTAGTCAGTGTTGCATAGCGAAATAGGCCTCCAATTAGCCAATTCTGCCTTGTTACCCTTCTTCCATAAAAACTTCACTGCAACTGAAAGAAAAGAGACATCAGTAATCCCTAAAGACAACCATTCATTAAACACATTCACCAACAACTGTAAATTGTCATCAGACATCCGTGTATAAAAAAAGTAAGGGACACCATCCATTCCGGGAACTGAGGTAGGGTTAGAAAGATTAGGAATAACTTTCTGCACTTCATCCAAAGTGATATCAGCATCAATGCATGCCCTATGAGAAGGGGCAAAGTCGGTAATCCCCAAAAATATGAAACAGGTGGTTTCCCACCATACAAGACAGACAAATATCGAGAAACAATAGATTGCATCCCATGTAATGTATTGCACAAGGCACCCTCAGGAGATTTAAGACACATCATTGTAGAGGTACGTTGGAGCCTCTTCTTCCCCACATAAGGCAAATACTCCTCACCCGAACCCTTTAAAGAATGGGCCAAGTTAAAGAGTCTGGTCTTCACTCTTTCCACATTCAAGTCATAAAGCCTACGCAAAGCTGTGAGGGCAGAAGACAAATCTAAATTAGTTTGACTGACATAAGCATGGTATGCTGCAGTAGTATTAACCTTAAGGTGTAAACAATATTCACGAACATAATCACAGTACCTGCTAACCAATTTAACTTTAAAATCCCTCCACCACTGAGTTGCGGAATCATACAATTCCCAAAGGGACATCTGTCCCTGCCACAAATCCTGCCATATCGCATCCCATTCATTCGAGTGCATCCGAGTAGGGCTCATCTTCACATAACTCCTTCCCCTAGTCAAAGGGGAAGCTGCTCCAAAATCATACGCCAAAAGAACATGGTCAGCAAAAGGAAGAAAAAAATAATTAAAGTTAGAACAGGCTACATCTGGGGTATGCCAACAAAAATCAATCAATGTACGAACCGTACCTTTAAAATAGGAAAAGGGCGGAGTAAAACTTAATGATAGACCAGCTTGCGACATTATTTTATGACAAAGTTTAACATCACATTTGTCTTTGTGAGAGTCATCAGCCATGTGAGCATTAAAGTCACCCGCCACGATGACGGAATACTCCACCTGCAAAAAAGGTAAAAGACATTTAAACAATTTACACCGCTCACCCATATTCACATAAGCATACAGAAAAAAGACTCTATAATAATCCGTCTGAAACTTAATATCCAAACAAATTAAACAACCCGGCACCAAATGTAAGAAATCCAAAACTTGTACTGTAGAAGGATTCCACAAAACCACCAAACCAGAGTGTTTGTCCAGCCCTGTAGACCACTGAACGTTATAAGGACACAGCCTGGACCATTGTTCTTGAATCTCCACGGACAGCTGACCAACATCCAATAAACACAACAAGTCAAACTGGTACGTCTGAATCCAATCCGCTACACGAATCCGTTTTGACAAAGACATCATCAAATTGATGTTGCAAAAAGCAAGAAGTAAGTTAGCCATATCCATCATCCGGGACGTCCGACATACCCTTTTGCAACATCTTAATCCTGCCCCTGGAGGCCGAATGACCACGCCTCCTTCCCACAGCGCCACCAGAAGAAGATTCCAACAAAGGAGAAGAGGGAGGAACCAGAGGGCCTGCCTCCTTCTGGCCCTTAACAAGAACTGAATCTGCTGAATGTGCAGAAGAAAAAGAAGAAGCAACCAAATCATGATGAACCACCTCAGCGTCAGGAAGATCTACTTCCATGTCAGCATCGGTCTGAAGTGCAGAAGGAGGCTGCTGAATACCTGGCAAAACTGTCTGTGAAGAAGGACTAGGAGGTAGTGAACCTCCGAGGGTGCAGTTTCAGGTGGAACATAAGCATCAGAAGGACCAGCCACTTGGGACGTGTGATGAACCTGACTGTCCACTTCGGTATGACTACCCTGCTCTGCAGCACTGGTAGAAGAATGAGAAACAGAACTTGCATCATCTGAAACTGCCACTGCAGACACCTCTGAAACTGAGTCCTCCAGTGGAGTGTCCACCAAAGGGCATTGAGACCAATGGTGAGCCTCCCACAATGAGGACACTTATTAGGACAAGACCTGGTAAAATGTGAAAGGGAACCGCACCGGGTACATTTCTTAGCAGGACAGTCAGAGATGAGATGGGAAAAGTCCCCACAAAGAAACAAAAGCGTGGCTGGCCAGCATATCTAATAGTACCCCTATGTCCACCGACAAAACACACACCTGGAAGATGAGCAATCCCAGCATCAGTGACCCCATGGTCACCCAAACCTCCCAGCCACCATCCCAGACCCCAGGCAAATCAGGAGAACAGGTTTTAGCAACACTGTGCACTTCAGAACAATGCTGAGATAGATAGGACTTAACCATGTCAGAAGACATATAAATAGTTTTAAAAGACAATTTCAACTTTTTCTTCAACTGCACATTCAACTGAGAAATTTCATATAAATTCCATGGAGAAATAGTTCTATGTTGCTGAAACTTAGAATAAAAGGTGGCAGCAACCAGAGGAACCTCAAAAAGACCTCTATCATGTTCTCATTTGGCCATGGTATTACCCCAGCCAAGTCTAAAAGCTTCAGACCAGCAGGAGCTAGCAAATCAGTCCATAAGCGCTTTAATGACATCCTGTCATTATTTACTTTTGCATCCTTATGCATGACTTTTGTGCAAAAGTCCGACCAGGATAAGTAGAAGAGGCTGCCTGAGAATATAATTTAGGTGGAATGGGGTTTGCAGAGCCATCAGAAGCTGTGCAAGCAGTATTTGAAGTTTGCAAACTGTCATGACTTTCGGTATTCTGCAAGCGGTTTTGGCGTAATTTAAACTGCAAAAGTGTCTTTTTTCCTGTAGCGCGTTTTGCGCTATTTTCAGACATTTCTGAAACTTCTACTGCCTCAAAAGGCCTTTTAAACACATGTAGCAACCTTAGAGGCACTATTAGAAGGTGGCAGGAAGCAGAAAAAGAAGTTTTACCAGCCTGAAAACGGAAGCTGCCAGAGAATCAGCTGGCGGCGAAAATCAATGTCTGCATTACCCCAATCCAGAATAGCAGCAGTCTGCACATCCCTAGCGCTTTTACCAGCCATAGACAATGTAGAATCCCCAGAAACAGAAGCCAAAGAATAAGTTTCCACAATTTGCATCTCAGGAAAAGCTGTAGCAGGATCAGGAACACTGGAAACAGGAGCAGTCTCCTCACTAGCGCTCTGCTGCAGTGCTGCAGACCCCACCCCCTCCATTGAGGGAAGTGAGGTCATACTGAAACTGGCAGTTAAGCCAGAACCAGGATTGCCCTACCCCTTTGTAGGGTGGATAGTACCCTACACACCTGCAGAGTTTCAGCCTCCTAGCTTTTTCCCTCTTGGAGAAAAACAACTTTCCAGAGGTATTTTTCTCTATGCAGAAACATGCTTGAAATGCATAGGGAAAGCTAAAAACAATAAACGGTCATACTGAAACTGGCAGTTAAGCCAGAACCAGGATTGCCCTACCCCTTTGTAGGGTGGATAGTACCCTACACACCTGCAGAGTTTCAGCCTCCTAGCTTTTTCCCTCTTGGAGAAAAACAACTTTCCACGGGTATTTTTTCTCTATGCAGAAACATGCTTGAAATGCATAGGGAAAGCTAAAAACAATAAACGGTCATACTGAAACTGGCAGTTAAGCCAGAACCAGGATTGCCCTACCCCTTTGTAGGGTGGATAGTACCCTACACACCTGCAGAGTTTCAGCCTCCTAGCTTTTTCCCTCTTGGAGAAAAACAACTTTCCATAGGTATTTTTTCTCTATGCAGAAACATGCTTGAAATGCATAGGGAAAGCTAAAAACAATAAACGGTCATACTGAAACTGGCAGTTAAGCCAGAACCAGGATTGCCCTACCCCTTTGTAGGGTGGATAGTACCCTACACACCTGCAGAGTTTCAGCCTCCTAGCTTTTTCCCTCTTGGAGAAAAACAACTTTCCATAGGTATTTTTTCTCTATGCAGAAACATGCTTGAAATGCATAAGAAAGCTAAAAACAATAAACGGTCATACTGAAACTGGCAGTTAAGCCAGAACCAGGATTGCCCTACCCCTTTGTAGGGTGGATTGTACCCTACACACCTGCAGAGTTTCAGCCTCCTAGCTTTTTCCCTCTTGGAGAAAAACAACTTTCCAGGGTTATTTTTTCTCTATGCAGAAACATGCTTGAAATGCATAGGTAATCCAAAATTTATTAAACCAAGAAGCAACAAAAAATGAAAAAGACAAAAGTGAAAAATAACAGAAATTACACAACAAAGTTGGCATAACCCCATTTAGTTAACCAAAACTTTAACATAACAATCAACTGAGGAACAGGAATAACTACCTTTTGGTAAAGGGCCCTACATCTGGCTGACCACAATAAAAACATAATGGAACAAAGAACAAAATCCGCAGCCCTAATAGCAGGTGACCAATAAACCTTATAATCACCCCATTGACATTTAGCTAAACTAAGAGGAAACAAAAAAGGAACACGAAAATGCTGACGAAACATCCTCCAAAAACCAGTTATCCTTTGACAAGAAAACAAAAAATGTAAAACAGTCTCTGGTTCTCCACACTGCATAAAACACAAATTATCAGTCGCCTGACCAGTATGCAAATAACATTTCAGGGGCAATTTACCCAAAGAAAGGCGCCATAAAAAATCATGCCACTGAGGCACTGCCTGAAGAAACTTTCTCCTATTAGACAAACCATGCTTCTGGAAAGGATGCAACTGTTCATATGCGTCAATAATAACAGAATTGGACATGGCTTGGGAATACCATGTGTGAAAAGGCAAAGTAACATCAAAATCATAAATCTTATGCTTTTTAACCATCAAGACAATGTCCCGATAGGGTAAGTGAGAAGGACAAGAAGGCCTCCGTCCCATTAACAAGGCTTCCCAAAACCCCGGGGCCATAGCCTTATAAATGTCAGCAACCAACGAAAAAGACTGGGATTTCAAATGAGAAAAAAGCCTATGTAAAAATAAAACTTGTAGAAAAAGAACTGGATGTTTTAAACCACATCCCCCCTGGTCAGCAGGAGCATAAACAGTGCCCCGAGAAACAGGATTCAATCCTGACTTCCAAAAAAAGGTAAAAAACAAACGAAGAAACCAAGCAACCCACACAGCAGGAAAAAAATATACAGAAAAAACATGAAGAAATTTAGCTAAAAATACCGAGTTCAATAACAAAGCCTTCTTCTTAAAGGAAAGACGAAATGTCTGCCAGTAATGTAGCTTAGTCAGTGAGGAAGACAACAATTGCTTGCAACTCTGTGTAGTGAAAGCAGCCGTCCCAAATGGAACACCTAAAATGTGCACCCCGGATCTCACTACTGGAAAGGTATGCAGAACATCTGGTAAATCCACCTGAGTAGAATAAAAAAAGGATTTGTTAACATTAATCTTCCAACCCACCATTTCCAAGATAGGTAAAAACTTCTGCAAAAAATAAGTTTGGACATAGGCAGGATCCTCCACAAACATGGAAAGATCGTCCGCATAGGAAACAATCCTAGGAATAAGCACACCATGACAGGAAAAGGAAAAAGGGGGAAAAAGGGCCTGATGCCGAAAAGAAAAAATAGCAGCACCCATCACCAAAGCCAGCAAGTAACTGCTAAGGGGGCACCCCTGACGGATCCCATTCAACATAGGAAGAGACTTCCCCAAGTGACCATTAACCAAAGGAGTGACCGAAGAACCCTGAAAGACAGAGGAGAGGCAGCCAAGAAGTTTGTCCCCAAACCCATAAGAGCGAAGAATGGAAAGAAGAACAGCATGAGAAATGTTATCGAAAGCTTGTGAAATATCACAGGAAAGAACCCCACCCAAAGGAGGGGAAGAAAGAGAAAAAACAGACTTATAAATATGTAACAAGTCCCAAATGGGACGCCCAGGCACACCAAACACCCCAGGATCCAATAACACGGGCATAGAGGAGGACATGCGAAGCTGTAAGATCTTCATAAACAGCTTATAATCCGTGTTGCACAGGGAGATGGGCCTCCAATTCGCCAAATCAGCCCGGCTTCCCTTTTTCCATAAGAATTTGACAGCTATAGAAAGGAAAGAAACATCATTAATGCCAGAAGACAACCACTCATTAAACAACTCAACTAAAAACTGAAACTGTGCATCAGAAAACTGTGTATAAAAGAAATAAGGGACACCATCCAAACCAGGAACTGAAGAAGGGTTGGAAAGAGTGTGTATAACATGTTTCACTTCAGACAAAGTAACATCAGCATCAATCTGCGCCCTATGAGATAAGGGCAGGGTAGGCAATCCCCAAAAATATGAAACAGGTGGCTTACCACCAAATAACAAAGATAAATGCTGATACACAATATCATGCATTCCAGGCAAGGAATTACACAATAAACCTGTAGGGGACTTAAGGCACAGCATGGTAGAAGAGCGATGAAGCCGTTTCTTCCCCACGTACGGCAAATATTCCTCCCCTGAACCCTTCAAAGAATGGGCTAAATTAAAAAGCCTGGTTTTCACTCTGTCCATGTTTAAATCATAAAGGCGGCGAAGAGCTGTGAGGGCAGAAGATAAATCTGAATTAGTACCATTAACATAAGCATGATATGCAGCATTAGTTTTAGCCTTCAGCAATAAACTATACTCATGTACATAAGCATTATACCTGCGCAGCAACTTTATCTTTAAATCCCTCCACCAGGCCGAAGCCGAAGCATACAATTCCCAAAGTGACATATGCCCTTGCCACAGATCCTGCCAGATTTCACCCCACTCTGCAGACTGCAGCCTAGTGGGACTCATCTTGGGATAACTCCTGCCTCTTTTCCAAGGTGCAGCCGCACCAAAAGTATAGGCCAAAAGTGTATGGTCAGCAAAGGGAAGAAAAAAATAATCAAAGTTAGAACAAGCAATGTTTGGGGTATGCCAACAAAAATCAATAAGTGTACGCACCGTACCTTTAAAATAAGAAAAAGGTGGGGTAAACCCCAAAGACAAACCAGCTTGCGACATTATCTTATGACACAGTTTAACATCACATTTACCCTGGTGATCCGCATCAGCTAAATGAGTATTAAAGTCACCTGCCACAATGACAGGATAGTCCACCTGTAAAAAAGGTAAAAGAAAATTAAACAGTTTACAACGCTCTCCCAAATTAACATAAGCATATAGAAAAAAAATCCTGTAATAATCAGTCTGAAATTTGACATCCAAACACAGCAGACGACCTGGGACTAAATGCATGAAATCCAAAACCGTAACCGTGGAAGGATTCCACAAAACCACCATGCCAGAGTGTTTGTCCAATCCAGTGGACCATTGAGCCTCATAAGGGCACAAATGAGACCACTGAGTTTGAAGATCAGGAGACAGCTGACCAACATCCAAAAGACACAAAAGGTCGAACGAATAAGTCTGTATCCAATCAGCTACACAGATTCTTTTCGTCAGTGACAACATCAAGTTAATATTGCAGAAGGCAACCAAAAAATTAGCCATAGCCATCATCCAGAAAATCACTTGACCCTTTCTGCGACACCTTAGACCTGCCTCGAGAGGCTGAACGACCACGCCTCCTGCCTGCTACACCACCGGAAGAAACATCCGACGAAGGAGAAGAAGTAGAAACAGGAGGGTCCACCACCTGAGAATCCTTAGCAGCACCTGGATCCGCTGAATGTGCAGAAGAAAAAGTTACCAAAGTACCCTGAGCCACATTAGCTTCTGAGTTATCCACCTCCATCTCAGCATCATCCTGAAGTGCAGAGGAAACCTGCGTAGCCTCCAACAAAATGGGTTGAGATAATGGACAAGGAGGCAAAGGAACCTCCAAAGGTGCAGTTTCAGGTGGCACAGAAGCACTAGAAGGGCCAGCAACTTGGGACGTATGAAACCCCTGACTGTCTACTGCAGTATGTTCAATTGGCTCTTCAGCCCTAGGAGAAGTATGTTGGTCAGACTGTGCAGAATCTGAAACAGTAACCTCAGCAACTTCCGAGACAGAGTCCTCTAGTGAGGTGTCCACCAAGGGGCATTGAGACCAATGGTGAGCCTCCCCACAATGAGGACATTTATTAGGACAAGATCTGGTAAAATGTGAAAGGGAACCGCACCGGGTACATTTCTTTGCAGGACAGTGAGAAATAAGATGGGAGAAGTCCCCGCAAAAAAAGCAAAAACGTGGCTGGCCAGCATAACGGACAGTGCCCCTATGACCACCGACAAAACAGACACCTGGAAGATGAGCAATCCCAGCATCAGTGACCCCCATGGTCACCCACACCTCCCAGCCACCATCCCAAACCCCAGGCAAGTCAGGAGAGCAAGTTTTAACAACACTATGCACTTCAGAACAATGCTGAGACAGATAGGATTTTATCATATCAGAAGACATGTAAATAGTTTTAAAAGACAACCTTAACTTTTTCTTCAACTGCACATTCAATTGAGAAATCACATATAAATTCCAAGGTGATTCAGCTTTGTGTTGCTGAAACTTAGTAAAAAATGTAGCAGCCACCAAAGGAACTTCAAAAAAGACTTCAACCATATTTTCATTTGGCCAGGGAATCACCCCAGCCAAATCTATAAGTTTCAGACCAGCAGGAGCTAATAAGTCAGTCCACAAACGCCTCAATGACATCCTATCATTATTTACTGTTTGCACCCTTATGCATGACTTTTGTGCAAAAGTCCGTCCAGAATTAGAAGCAGAAGCTGCCTGGGAATATAACTTAGTTGGTTTGGAGCTTGCAAGTTCAGTAGAAGCTGTGCAAGCAGTATTTGAAGTTTGCAAAACTGTCATGACATTCTCGGTATTGTGCGAGCCGGTTTTGGCGCCAATTTTAAACTGCAAATGCGTCTTTTTTTCTTTAGCGTTTTTAACAGAAATTTCAGACAAATTAGAGGCTTCTACAGCCTCAAAAGGTCTTTTAAACACTGTAGAAGGCTTAGGGGCTTTATTAGAAGGTGGCAGGGAAGCAAGAAAAGGAGTTTTGTTACCTTGAAAAACGGAAGCAGCCAGAGAATCAGCTGGCGGCGGAAATTCAGTGTCTACATTACCCCAGTCCAAGATAGCAGCTGTCTGCACATCCCTAGCGCTTTTGTTCTCCATAAGTAAGTTTGAATCCCCAGAAACAGTAGCCAAAGAATAAGTTTCCACAATTTGCATCTCAGGAAAATCTGTAGCAGGATCAGGAACACTGGAAACAGGAGCAGTCTCCTCACTAGTGCTCTGCTGCAGTGCTGCAGACCCCACCCCCTCCATTGAGGGAAGTGAGGTCATACTGGAACTGGCAGTTAAGCCAGAACCAGGATTGCCCTACCCCTTTGTAGGGTGGATTGTACCCTACACACCTGCAGAGTTTCAGCCTCCTAGCTTTTTCCCTCTTGGAGAAAAACAACTTTCCATAGGTATTTTTTCTCTATGCAGAAACATGCTTGAAATGCAAAAAGAAAGCTAAAAAAATAAACGGTTATACTGAAACTGGCAGTTAAGCCAGAACCAGGATTGCCCTACCCCTTTGTAGGGTGGATTGTACCCTACACACCTGCAGAGTTTCAGCCTCCTAGCTTTTTCCCTCTTGGAGAAAAACAACTTTCCAGGGGTATTTTTCTCTATGCAAAAACATGCTTGAAATGCATAGGGAAAGCTAAAACAATAAACGGTCATACTGAAACTGGCAGTTAAGCCAGAACCAGGATTGCCCTACCCCTTTGTAGGGTGGATAGTACCCTACACACCTGCAGAGTTTCAGCCTCCTAGCTTTTTCCCTCTTGGAGAAAAACAACTTTCCAGGGGTATTTTTTCTCTATGCAGAAACATGCTTGAAATGCATAGGGAAAGCTAAAAACAATAAACGGTCATACTGAAACTGGCAGTTAAGCCAGAACCAGGATTGCCCTACCCCTTTGTAGGGTGGATAATACCCTACACACCTGCAGAGTTTCAGCCTCCTAGCTTTTTCCCTCTTGGAGAAAAACAACTTTCCAGGGGTATTTTTCTCTATGCAGAAACATGCTTGAAATGCATAGGGAAAGCTAAAAACAATAAACGGTCATACTGAAACTGGCAGTTAAGCCAGAACCAGGATTGCCCTACCCTTTGTAGGGTGGATAGTACCCTACACACCTGCAGAGTTTCAGCCTCCTAGCTTTTTCCCTCTTGGAGAAAAACAACTTTCCAGAGGTAATTTTTCTATGCAGAAACATGCTTGAAATGCATAGGGAAAGCTAAAAACAATAAACGGTCATACTGAAACTGGCAGTTAAGCCAGAACCAGGATTGCCCTACCCCTTTGTAGGGTGGATAGTACCCTACACACCTGCAGAGTTTCAGCCTCCTAGCTTTTTCCCTCTTGGAGAAAAACAACTTTCCAGGGGTATTTTTCTCTATGCAAAAACATGCTTGAAATGCATAGAGAAAGCTAAAAACAATAAACGGTCATACTGAAACTGGCAGTTAAGCCAGAACCAGGATTGCCCTACCCCTTTGTAGGGTGGATAGTACCCTACACACCTGCAGAGTTTCAGCCTCCTAGCTTTTTCCCTCTTGGAGAAAAACAACTTTCCAGAGGTATTTTTTCTCTATGCAGAAACATGCTTGAAATGCATAAGAAAGCTAAAAACAATAAACGGTCATACTGAAACTGGCAGTTAAGCCAGAACCAGGATTGCCCTACCCCTTTGTAGGGTGGATTGTACCCTACACACCTGCAGAGTTTCAGCCTCCTAGCTTTTTCCCTCTTGGAGAAAAACAACTTTCCATAGGTATTTTTCTCTATGCAGAAACATGCTTGAAATGCATAGGGAAAGCTAAAAACAATAAACGGTCATACTGAAACTGGCAGTTAAGCCAGAACCAGGATTGCCCTACCCTTTGTAGGGTGGATTGTACCCTACACACCTGCAGAGTTTCAGCCTCCTAGCTTTTTCCCTCTTGGAGAAAAACAACTTTCCATAGGTACATTTCTCTATGCAGAAACATGCTTGAAATGCATAGGAAAGCTAAAAACAATAAACGGTCATACTGAAACTGGCAGTTAAGCCAGAACCAGGATTGCCCTACCCCTTTGTAGGGTGGATTGTACCCTACACACCTGCAGAGTTTCAGCCTCCTAGCTTTTTCCCTCTTGGAGAAAAACAACTTTCCACGGGTATTTTTCTCTATGCAGAAACATGCTTGAAATGCATAGGGAAAGCTAAAAACAATAAACGGTCATACTGAAACTGGCAGTTAAGCCAGAACCAGGATTGCCCTACCCCTTTGTAGGGTGGATTGTACCCTACACACCTGCAGAGTTTCAGCCTCCTAGCTTTTTCCCTCTTGGAGAAAAACAACTTTCCAGGTATTTTTCTCTATGCAGAAACATGCTTGAAATGCAGAAAGAAAGCTAAAAACAATAAACGGTCATACTGAAACTGGCAGTTAAGCCAGAACCAGGATTGCCCTACCCCTTGTAGGGTGGATTGTACCCTACACACCTGCAGAGTTTCAGCCTCCTAGCTTTTTCCCTCTTGGAGAAAAACAACTTTCCAGGGGTATTTTTTCTCTATGCAGAAACATGCTTGAAATGCATAGGAAAGCTAAAAACAATAAACGGTCATACTGAAACTGGCAGTTAAGCCAGAACCAGGATTGCCCTACCCCTTTGTAGGGTGGATAGTACCCTACACACCTGCAGAGTTTCAGCCTCCTAGCTTTTTCCCTCTTGGAGAAAAACAACTTTCCAGAGGTATTTTTCTCTACACAGAAACATGCTTGAAATGCATAGGGAAAGCTAAAAACAATAAATGGTCATACTGAAACTGGCAGTTAAGCCAGAACCAGGATTGCCCTACCCCTTGTAGGGTGGATAATACCCTACACACCTGCAGAGTTTCAGCCTCCTAGCTTTTTCTCTCTTGGAGAAAAACAACTTTCCAGGGTTATTTTTTTTCTATGCAGAAAACATTTCAAAAAAATCAATGGGGCCATCTAAAATTTGGCAGAACCCAAACCAACCCCTATTTTGATGGAAGTACCAACATGC